>NW_007245698.1:152256-169989 GCF_000164805.1 Carlito syrichta | reverse complement strand
GTCACCCAGACTGGAGTGCAGTGGCCGCTTCCAGCCACCGCAGCCTTGACCTGCTGGGCTCTGGCGATCCTTCTACCTCAGCCTTCCAAGTAGCTGGAACTACAGGCACGCGCTACCACACCCGGCTAATTTTTGATTTATTGTAGTGATGAGGTCTCACCAAGTTGCCCAGGCGGGTCTCGAACCCACGGGTTCAAGCAATCCACTCACCTCAGCCTCCCAAGGTGCGGGATTACAGGCTGAGCCACCGAGCCTGGCTGTTTCCTATTTATAATTTCCAAAAGTTTTCATGGCTCATACTTCATTTGGTATAAAAGGAGTAGGAAGTCATCACATTAGATTCAAAGAACTTAGGAATCCCAAATCAAAGGTGGTAACTGAATAGCCTTCCCACCCCCCCACCCCGTATTAACTTTTAGAAATATTTATGTTGATATCCACCAAACATCTTTCTCATATTTGCCCCCAGATTCTAATTTTGCCTTCTCTCCGAGCGAATTTTTAATCTTTAAGCTCAATATTCAAGGAGGTGTGAGCTTTCTTATCTCTTGCTAAGTGATTGCCCGGTCTTTGCTGAGCACAACATGTAGGCAGCAAACTACCTTGGGAGGAAGCCTAAGCAATCAGCCTCAATTGTTAGGGAACTCTCAGGCAGGTTCAAAAGTTGCTTCCCTGCTGCTTCTCCTTGGAAGCCTCAGTTCTACTCTTTGACACTAAACAAGAGAATTCTTCCAGGACTTGGTGTTTCCTGTTTTTGTAGATAGCTTTTATATATCTTTGCTTCCTGGAGCCATGTCATCCACCTTGAGCATTCTCTACTGCACTTCTCAGATAATAGGGAGCCAAAACCCTTTATGCTTTACTTCATCTTCTTTTAAGTGGGACCTGAATTTACCACCCTTATAATACTGTGCCTAATTTGGGGTACTACTTTTTAAAGATAATCAACTGTGATATAAATTTAGGCTTTAATTTTTTCAAATGTTTCCCAACACCCTCACCTTCCCAGCCCAATTGCCACCACCCTAAAATCACTGACCTCCAGCTGATGGTGGTGGTATCCTTGTGGTCACTTTGCATCCAATCTGACCACCTCTTGTGTCTTCACACAGCAATGAGGGTGATGTCTGAAAATATACATTTGATCATGGCTTTATGTTGACATAACCTGACCTTGGGAAATGTTTGGGTCACTTAATGTGGCTTGCAAAGCCCTCTGTAGACGCTGGGTTGCATATTTCTCCAGCATTATGTCTCCGAGGCCCTGCTTGGCTGTGGAGTTTGAGGTCCTTAGCTTCTCTCAGGAACTGAGAATGTGACTCTGGTGACATGTGTCTCCTTCACACAAGGTGCCCCTTTTGCTCAGCCCTTCCCCTCCCTCCCTTCCACATTCTTGTGTCTTGTTCCTACACATCTCAGTTTCAACATCACTCCTGAGAAGCCTTTCTAGCCCTAAACTAGGGTGGGTTTCCCTCCATATGTTCACTTACAAGATCCTTACTACTCTAGTTCCTGGTTGAACATCAACCTCTTTCGCTCCTCTGCAAGCCTGGTGGTGGGGACCACATCTTTCCTTATGACACTGTTTCTATCACCTCATAGTCACTGGTCTACACACTCCTTAAGTCTTTGTCCTGCAAAGGATCAGCCAGTGTCACAGATCAGCTCTTCTGAGCTATTGTTCTAGTAAGTGGCTTGGAGACCATCCATGATGACTATAACATGTGCTCTGATCCCTGGCGTTTACATAAATATTGTGTGCCATTGAGCGTTTGTGGAGTGTGATGTCTATTTTACTAAGCCCAGGTGGTTGTGTTGTTTAAATATGATTTCATCTTTTATTATTTTAACTTGTGAATGGCTCAGTTGATCATATTTGAAAAGAATACCCGTATTGTGCCTTCTGGAGCAATATCTTTGCAAAAATTCTGAAAGCAAAGGGAAATGTTGGACTAAAATTATCACATTTTCTAACAATGTCTGTTTTGACTAGAAGCTCCACTGCATAATTTCATGTCAAGCAGAATAAAAGTTATCTTTTTTTTTCCTAGTGATGCTTTATAGTTAGATTGTAGGGGATCTTCATAAAATATGCCAGCCATGCATCTTTGATTCAATATTCATATATTCTCATGCACACCAAATTTCAAGGCCATGTTTCAGGGGATAAAACAAGGCCTCATAAAGAATGACAGCTTATGCAGCTTACTTTAAAAAGAAGCTCTGATAAACCTTTTGCTCTTTCAAACTTCCAACTTTTTAACCCCAAATCCACTAGAGTCCAGATACTGACATTAGTTTCTAAATAGTCATTGCTCAAGGTTACATTTTTTGTGATATAAATTGTTACATATTGTTTCACTACACAAGCACATCATTGATTGAAATGATAGACATTTCCAACAGATCAATTTGCAATGGTGGAAGAAATGTGTTGTTTGCATATTCTGACATGGGGAAGTGTTCTAGAGAATGGCTGTTTGATCTAGAAATGTCATTGTTTCCTTTGACAAGAAATTAAATTCCAGAAAAGTCTGACATTAGAGGAAATAAGAGTCGAATAAAATCCTGCCGTTCCTAATGTGTTTAGGGTGCACAGAGCCTTACAGAGTTTGATTTAAAGAGTCGCGGAAAATCTTCCAAGCCACATGTGAGAGGAGCATCTTCAGAAGGTCTGTGTGAAGATACACACATGTATCCTAGAGGAGAAACACACGTGTATTGGCAAAAATCAAGCAGAAGCATGGACTAACCAACGCCTGTTGGCGAGGTGCATGTCAGAACAGGCATCTCTGGTGGAGTCGTGAGTGGCTGAAATACCAGAAGGCAGGGGCATGCAGGGGAGACACGGGTGGGTGGCATTGGCCTGGGGGCCTTGGGCAGCCAGCACTGATGTTGAAGGGTGGATGAATGTAAACACAAGGAAAGAAGAGTAATGCTGGGAGGGGCTGTCCCCATTCACAGCTCTGCTTAAAGCTGAGGATTGGTGTTTGATGGGAAGTGTCAATTGGTTTTACCCAATTCTGCCACATGCACAACTGATCTGAAGAAGAAACTAAAATATTTAAATAATCCTAAAGCATAACTCAGAAATTCAAATAAGTGGGAGAAATAATTTTGGCAAGCTTCTTAATCGTAAATCATGAATTATCAGATTTAAAATGGGTTTGTTTCCTTTTCCCCCAAAGCATAGTGTTTTGGCTATGCAGAATTTATTTTGCCTGTCTGGTTATCTATGTCAACAAGAAAGGTATCCTAGTGACTCTGTTTTAACAGGTGGATATCAATAAGTTTTTATGTATTAGTGGATTCACTTAATTCCTAGATGTGACAGTTCTCATATGTTTTTATAAGCTGCTTTCTGTCTTGCCATAAATTCTAAGTCAATACTTCCATCCCCAAAGAGCATTTAAAATGTATCTCCACAAATCACCCGGGTAGGACCAGGGCTTTATCCGAGTCACTAGGAGACACAGTTATATCTATCCAACTGAGAGGCTGATTTCTACAGCGCTTGGGGAAGGAACTGACTGTAAGAATGAACTTTAAAAGTGAACTAGTTGAATACATTTCAGAGTTTTGTCAGTTGGGTCTGAAGTTGGATGTATTTGCGTTTTATTTTTTCAGAGACCAAGTAAACCCACTAAATATCTTTATGTTTAGAAATATCACAATTTTCATCTAATGAATACATCACATGTCTTAAACTGAACACATAGGAGAGATCATCAAATAATGTGTGACTCAGCTGGTGTGACACAAACATGTTAAGGTCTGGGTCACTCTGATTTAGCTCAAAATGAACTAAGCTTTCAACATCTGTTTCCTATCAAGAAACATTCCCAGTTGCCTCTGTGGTCAGGGGGGAGAGCCAGTGCACAGATGGGGACACAGCGGCCCAGGAAGACCTGGGCTTTGGACACAAAAGGATGGTCAGGCTCATGTGCTGCTTTTGCAATTGGCCATGTTGTTGGTGTTGCTCTGTTTTGTTGCTGTCTGTTTATTTTGTCTTTTGCATCTGCCTTTACTGAATATTTTGACTTGGCTGAAATTTTGAATCCACCCAAATGTCCATGCAATCATTCCCCTACTCATAGCCCCCCTTCCTCCCCGCTACTTATGGTGTGTCCTGGGCAAGTTCCTCCATAAATGGCTGAAACAAAATAACCCCCCTTCACATAATACCTAAGGTATGGTTCAGAATAGATTTCACTTCTTCCACTTAGAGAAAGTATAAAATTACATAGTCTTTAAAAAGGAAATTTTGCCTTCTTTAGCTGTAAAAAGTTTGGCAAATTTGTTATTTAGTGTTCAAAGCTTGATTTAAATCATATGAATTCTTGATTTGGTGAATCATTAAACATTGAGCGTGTATGGTTTGCTTATCCCTATATCATATAAAGTCATGTGTCACTTAATGACAGGGTCCGTTGTTAGGTGATTTTGTTGCTGTGTCATCATCATAGTGTGTACTCATACACACCTAGATGGTACAGCCTACCACACACCTATGCTGTACGGTGTAACCTGTTGTTTCTGGGCTGTATACCTACACAGCATGTTACTGTAGTGAATACTGTAAGAAACTGTAACACGAAGATATTTGTATATCAAATCACATGTAAACATAGAAAATGTCCAGTAAAAACATAGTATTATAATTTTATGAGATCACCATTGTATGTATATGTGGCTTGTCTTTACCAGAATGCTGTTATGTTATGCATAACTGTATTTTTGGGAAATATTGAAAATATATATTTAAAAAGTTTTGACTGTAAGACATTTAAAATATGCCTTTTCTGAATCTGCCCCTAGTGCAAATTTAATTTGACCAGCAATTCTTTGAAATCTAAAGATAGATATAACTTATTTTAATTAAGATAAAACATAGTCTGAAACTTTCCTAAATTTCTGTAAAGGTAACTTAGTCTACAATTTATAAAAATTATACTAATTTTAACACTTTTTCAGTATGAGAATGAGTCAACCCTGGAGGCAGCATGTCTTAGCCTATGCAGACTGCTGTAACAAAAATACTACAGAAAAAAGCACCACAGGCAGGGTAGCTTTCAAACAATAGTCATGTGTTTCTCATAGTTCTGGAGGTTGAAATTCCAAAATCCAAGTTCTAGTAGATCCCATGTCTGGTGAGGGCCTGTTTCATGGTTCATAGATGGCATCTTCTCACTGTATACTCGCAAGGCGGAGCGAATGAATGAATTCCCTTAGGCTTATTGAAAAGAGTTCTAAATCCATTTATGAAGACTTCACTCTCATGACCTCCCAAAGGCCTCACCCCTTAATAAAAGAGTATATATAATGTAGATTTTAATCTATAAGCTCTTTGCAAATATCTGCATATATATATTACATATGTGTGCATATGTGTTTGTGTATATATATATATATTTTTTTTATATACATTGATAAAGGAATTTCTAAAGCTTCATAGGATCTGCCTTTTCTTAATCTCTCTTTAGACTTGTGGATATCTGTGATTTCCCACAGTCATTGTTTCCTGCCCTCAAGAGTGTTAAAATCATAGCACTTTCAGCCGGGCTCGGTGGCTCAGCCTGTAATCCCGCGCCTTTGGGAGGCTGAGGTGAGTGGATTGCCAGAGCCCGCGGGTTCGAGACCCGCCTGGGCAGCGAGACCTCATCTCTACAATAAATAAAAAATTAGCCGGGCGTGGTAGCGCATGCCTGTAATTCTGGCTACTTGGAAGGCTGAGGCGGAAGGATCGCTGGAGCCCAGCAGGTCGAGGCTGCGGTGGCCGGGAGCGGCCACTGCACTCCAGTCTGGGTGACAGAGTGAGACTCCAACTCAAAAAAAAATCACAGCACTTTGCACAAGCCCTCAGTAGCACCCGGCATTCAATCCCACCCCTGACACTCACTCTGCAAGTCAAGGCTGGCACCCTCTTGAAGTCTTGATTTTACCAGAAATTGTTAACAAAACATCTACAGATAGCATGCTTCCTCCAAGGTCCCTTGTCTGGTATGTGGCCTGAAACACCAGGGCTGTGACTGTTCTGTCACATTCCAGGATGACAGTGAAGTCCTGCCTGTTGTATGGAGCTTGCGGTTACCTGTCCATACACACAGTCTCATGGCACACCAGGGTTTTCTTCCAGATGATACTTTTCCAGTCCCCATTTCTCTTCTTCCCAAGTATGTCTGAGCTCCAGGGAAAGTCTTCACCTTTGTGACCGTTTGAGGGGATCTGTTCTGCTTGTGAATTCTCTTCGACTCGTGCCTGAGGTTGACAGACAACACCTCCATCTTTCTGAAGTGACACCAAGAGAGACAGCTGCCATTCTGCAGGACCACAGTGGTGGTGCAAGGTCATCAATGTGAGGATGTGTCTCAACCTGAGATGTGAAAGTAGATGTTTTTTAAAAAGCATCTTAAAATCTGTAAGATTCCATAAGTAAAGTTGAAACTCATTTGCTGTGTTCAAATTAACCATGGTTCTGCTCAAGATAAACTATTTTCATCTCTGTCTTCTCTCTTATTGTAGGAAAAGCCTGTTATCTGCCCTTGAACTGGACTCCTGGAGTGAGCATCAGTACTACCATAGACACTGTCAAAATGTTTTCTACAAAGACATTGACTTTTCTGCTTTGTGTATGTGTTTGTGTGCATGTGTATGACACTGCTGTAGCTTCAGAAAAAGATTAGAGTCAGTAAACTCCTGAGGACTGGAACCAGGAATTCTACCTGTACTCTTTTTAACTCGATGCCATCTTTTCCCAATTATTAATACATTACTCTTGCAGACGGAGGCAGAGCTCAGAGGTGTCAGTGTTCTTATTTTGTTAAGCAACAAATCTTATAGATCTTTAATTTAGTAAAAGAAAATTCAATCTTTTGACAAGAGTTCCAATAGATGCTCAGTTTAGTCCAAATTGTCAGCCCAGAAACCTCAGTGGACACAACCTGAATATCAAGCTTGATACCACACTGCAAAAGAACCTGCAAATAAAAGAAAAATATAATGACTTCAGGATTCTTCCTGCTCTTCTTTTGCACCTGGGACTTTAAGAACACAATTCAGAAATTTCTCACTTGAAATTTTTCACTTTAAACCTTAGACTTGTTTAAAGTTTCAGCGACTTCAAAGCCCTCTTTCTGGCATTGCCTCATTTGATCCAAAAAGCAAAACAAAGCCAAAAGCCCTATCAGGTGAGAGAAGTGAAGACTTGCTATACTCATTTTTCAGATGAGGAGACAGAGGAGCAGAAGAGATGAGGAGGTACCTCCGAGTGCTCGGTCCTAAGTAACAGAGCTGCTCCAAAAACAGGGGCTTGGTTTTAGCCAAGGGCCTTTCCCATGGCTTGAACTGACCTCTAAGACAGAGTGTGGACCAGAGTCAGAAGGAAGTAAAGACCTGGAAAAACATGCGCATAGGCTAATCTGGACTCTGTCAAGGACGCCCCTGGTTTCTCTCTTTACTACATAGCTCCTTGTACAGCCACAGTGGCCTCCAGTCTGCCATTGGCCTCCAGTCCACCACAGGCCTCCAGTCTACCCCAGGCCTCCAGTTCTTACCCAACCTCCAGTCCACCACCAGCCTCCAATCCATCACCAGCCTCTAGTCAACCATTCACTCCCGGGCCAGCTTCATTGCCACCCTTTGTTATTATGAGGATTTGACTGTGAGTTTTCTATCAGACCAGGGAGAGTTTAGTTCAGTGCAATAAATAAAAGAAGCCCTTTATGGAGCTCATTTTTGCTCTGGACTTACACAGTGTCTCAGGTCCTGTTTGCTCTTTCTTGGAATAATAAATCAGATGTCCTTTTCCCTAAAAGGTGAAACTGTGGGATAAGTTACCATAGAGAGGAGCATGCTCTTGTCTCAATTTGATCTTCGTTCTCAGTCTGTCCTGAGCTCTGGCAGGTATGGGGAGCCACGTGATGGTGCGTTCCACCTCAAGTATGTACATGCAAGGTGGAGTCCTTGGCTGGATTTTAGGAACTGTCACTCAGCTGCAGAGGAGAGCAGGGCCAGCTGTGTCATCAGGCACTGAGAGAAGCTTGTGATCTTCCAATGTTTTGCTGTCTAGTGGGTGCAACCTTGTGTCTGGGCTCACAGGAGGGAGGAGAGAAGGACCTGTGAAGGAGCTGTAGTTTGCTCTTGAACAAGAAACCACACAATGTCATAGCTTCATCCTGATTATGCAACCCAGATGCCAGAAAAACAGAGGGCACTCAGTCAGACATGTGAGGCAGGCAGCAGGGATGAGTCGGGTGGATGAGATGCAGGACAAGCACTGTTCTGTGGCTGACCTGCTGCCCGATGCCTCTCCTTCCACAGAAGGGCAAAGGGGCACAGATCAACAGTCTTCCCAGACCCAGGGACTTCCCCCACCTTCTGCCCAGGAAGTGGCTATCTGAGAGAGAAGAAATGTCTCTTTCATAACTATGCAATGGCGCCTGATGCTACAGAATAGAAACCCATCCGGGGTCCTCCTCTTCTAAGTGACAAAGAGTAGGACCCACTAGCAGGCTGCACTGTGATAGAGAAGATGGTCGACCAGAAAGTCACTCACAGTCCACTCAACAGGATGCTGACTTGATGTGGCTGCACCTTCTCAAGAGCTTAGGTGTGACATTAGAAACTACCCCAGGGTGTTCCAGGGCTAATTCCATAGCCTGCCCTTTCCTAGTTGGTTTCAAGTCTACTTGGGCCTTTAAACCTTATTTACATTATATGGTGCCCTTGCAGACGTCTCTGTCATTCCAATCAGGAATACTCACTTGTCCTCTGCAAATCCAGCCAGGTCTATACCCCTTGGGCATAGGACTTTCTGTTGGCACAGTAGCTGGTTGTTTCCATGCCTTGTCTCCTCTTCAACAGGCTAAGCATCTCTAATGGAGTCTGTGCTTAATTTATCTCCATCCTCACATGAGTCCTCAGAAATGCAGAACATACCAAGAAAGGGTGTTAAATGGAGTTGAATTGAACCGAATTGAATCAAGTGGATATCTCTGGCAGAGGCTGCAGGGTCTGCAGGGTTTCAGGGCCATTGGTGGAGTCCAGCAGAGAAGCTTCTAGCACCAGAGAGAGCCCCAGGTCTAAGGATTTCCCAACTGAGTGGAGTGGTTGAGTATGTAGAACCAGACCCCTGGGTCTTATTGTCATGGAAGCCCTTCCAAGGTCGGGGCAGGGTCTTGTGGGTACAGTCAGAGCAGGCTTTGTAGACGACATGTGCATCTTGCAGATACAACCCTTTGAGCAAGGAATCCTGCACAACAGTTTTGTTCCTAAGCACCATCTTCTTCTCCTGGGTCTGGGTTCTCTCCACAGAGATAGATTGAGGTGATGTCCCTTGTAGGGTACATGGCGTTGTCTGGGACTCAACCTAGACTGGCCGTAAGGTTAAGGCAGTTCATGTGGGGTCTCTCCCAGGCAGCACACCTGGACATCTACACAGCTACAGCTATGACTCCCAAATCCCTGCTCCAGACCTTCCAGGCACTGCTGTTCCACAGATGGTGGGGTCTAATTGAAGGACACATCCTCCGTCCTCCTTCCCTTCATTCCCAAGACAACCTGGGCCTTCCATGTTCCCCTTTATATCACGTTGTACTCAGATATTTCCCATGGAATTCTCATAGCTTCAGGTTGCCTAATTTCAGTTTACAAGACAAACTGTGCCCAGTAAATAGTAACCAATATAGGCTGTGTGTTTTGATTTAAGGAAAAATAATTCTTCTGAGGAGTAACTGCTTGTTTCAAAAACATTATCGTATATATATACATATATATAATATTTTGTTTGGGTTTTAAAGGGAAATACTTTCTAATTTTAAATATTATCATTGCAAAATTTTTTTCTTCTTTTTACATGCCAAATTCTTACAATTTTTCCAGTATTGTATTAATTCTTATGTTTTTAATTTCTTACATATTAATAACAAAGTTATAAGGCTAGCTTTCTTGTGTTTTCTCTAGAGAATTCCTCCTTCATATTTCTTTAGTATTTTCATATTTTACTTCCGTGTATTTAAACTGAAACATACATATTTTATCACTTTTCTTATTTTACTTGTATTTAATATTATTTAGTGATGACTGTTGGATTCCCAAACGGTTTAATCCATACCTTAGCACCTTACTGTGTTACTCTAAGAAGCACTAAGTTATTTCTGAAATATATCATCCACAGGTGGTAGTCCCCTAGGGTGCACAATATTTGCCAGAAATCATTCAGACATTGTCTGTCTTCCTACTGAGGAAAACGGTGTAAGAACTGTCATATTTGCCAGAGACAGAAGACTTTGAAAGAAGAGATGAGGGCTTGGAACATATTGTCGGGGGACATTTCTTAATGTTGTGTATTCCAGTTTTTCCTATCCGAATCAAATTTAAATCTTAATTCATTTTATTAATGATTACTTTTTTATATATAAAATGCTACATAAAAGTTGATAAAGATAATAAAAGTTGATAAAGAATAATGATACTTTGGAGAGACCAGATGGCAGGTTGTGTCTAGAACAAACTTAGTCTGACAGCCACAATTATACAACCAAGTCACATACCACAATAGAAAACAAACAAACAAACAAACAAACAAATAAATAACCCCATTTAAAAAACAAGCAAAGACCTGAATAGACATTTTCCCAATGAAGACCCCCAAATGGTCTATATTTATATATATATATGAAAAGGTGCTGAACATCATCAATCATTAGAGAAACGCAATTAAAAATCACCTGTTATGTCTCACCCACTAGAATGGCTATTATAAAAAAAACACAAATACAGTTGTTGGTAAGAATGTAGAGAAAAGAGAAACCTTGCACACTATTGGTGGAAATGCATATTAGTTCAGCAATTACAGCAAACAGTAAGAAGGTATCTCAGAAAACTAAGAGTAGAACTATGATATGATCCCACAATTCCACTACTGGCTGTATATTCAAAGGAAATGAAATCAATATCTTGAAGAGACATCTGTACTCCCATGTTCATTGCAGCGTTATTCTCAATAGACAAGATATGAAACCAAACTAAGTATCGGTTGATGACTCAGTGGATAAAGAAATTATGGTATATATACACAATGGAATACTATCTAATCATAAAAAGAATAAAATCCTGTCATTTGTGGCAACACCCATGAATCCGAAGGATATTATATTAAGTAAAATGAGCCAGACACAAAAGACAAATATTGATCTTTTTTATTTGTGGAATTTAGAAAAGTTGATTTCATAGAAGACAACGGAAGGGTGGTTACTAGAGGCTGGAGAGGGTTGGGTGGGAGTAGAGGAGATTGGGCAGATGTTGATCAAGGCATATAAATTTAAATTACATCTGAAAATATTGTGAGGATCTAAGCGCAATGTGTGTGGTGATGATTGTGTTCATTTGACTCTGGTAATCATTGCACAGTATGTATGTACATCAAATAAATATAGCACACCAACAGGAAAAAGTTTGGGAAGTGCAAACCTCACATACAAATGTAGTGGGTACACGGTCTATAGCAATATATTCCACGTAAGTGACACTGGAACATTGGAAAATCACAGAAGAGCACAACAAGGATGATGAGTACACTGGGGATTCTGCCACGTAAGAACCTATTGAAAGACTTAGATGTCTTTAGCATGGAAATGGAATCACAATAGCTTCCTTCAAACATCTAAAGTTCTATCCTGTGAAAGAGGAGTTAGATTTAAATTGTGTCACCACCGAGGAAGTAGAAGGGGCTATGGATGGGAATTATGGTCATGTATGCTTTAACACAACATCTAGAATAAATCTCTAGCAAGTTCACTCTTGGTCATGTAATGTTTGCCTAGCCCACAATGACAGCACAGTGTAACACCTGTGGATCTGCAGGTGTGTTCAAGGTGCCAAAAGACTGCGAGGACAGTGGAAAAGGAACAGTGGATCTCAGGGGCAGGGCACAGGCGCCAGCAAAAGGCTTTGTGCGTGGCAGGACTGTGGAAGTTGGGTTAGTGTTATACAATGAAGTGTGTAAGTGTAATGCGTAAGGGAAATGCAATTAAAAACCACCTGTTATGTCACACCCACTAGAACGGCTATTATAAAAAAACACAAATAGCAGTTGTTGGTAAGAATGTAGAGAAAAGAGAACCCTTGCACACTGTTGGTGGAAATGTATATTAGTTCAGCGATTATAGCAAACAGTATGAAGGTACAGAGGGCCCCAGTTGAACAAGATGGAATACGTAGCCAGGGCACACTCACTAGAGTTGTGGAACAGCAGTGTGATTTGTGTCCAGACAGAGAGGCATCTGTCTCAGCAGCTTTGTAGCAAACTGGAAGTGGGGAGGCAGAAAGATCATGTAGGGTGTGGCTAAATGTCCTTATGTCCTACATGACTATGAAAATCTGGCCATTAATAACAGGAGTGCCTTAACTTGCCTATTTCATCACCATACTTCTTCTCTTCCCAAATTTGCCTTGAATTGTCAAATCCCACAATTTTATTTCTATATTCCAATGGGGTAAAGGAAATTCTCTTTTAGCTTATTCCTTGCAGTTCACCCTAGAGTTCTTCTCTCCTGAAAAAAAAAAATCTCATTCTTGATCCCTTGAATTAAAATAAGAGGACGTGAAACCAGGTGATTTACCTGTGAGCCTCCATCACCCATCGTCTGCCTGAAGAGTGGATATTGTGCTTTTTCACATGAGAGACATGAGAGTATTCTTGCAAGGGTGATGTCCACACCTGCATCCAGATTCTGCATAGACACTTCTTGGGATGTTCTCTCAGCATCAGCAAGCCCGCCTCACAGACACAGTAACCACCTGCCTTTCTGCTCTGGCAGTTGATGGACCTCTTACCTTTTCAGCTAGGCTAAAGGCAAGTTAATCTTCAAGACCAAAACCATCTCCTGCACTTTTCACAAGGTTTTCTCTGGCCCTTACGCATACTCTTAGATCTGTTGAACACTCCTACCTTCTTGTCTCAGTGCATTGCAGGTGGCACCACCATCTTTGCTCTCTTGTGCTTGTACTTGACATTTAGAGAGTCTGTCCCACCTCCCAGTGAGTCTCTTTACTGAATTTGCATCCTATTATTCATGGTGCCTAGCAAGATGCTCTGTGTGATTGCTATTCAATAATCTGTTGAAAGGCTAGTTAGACGACTAGATAGTTAAATAGAAGATGTTTATTTTAAAAGGGGGCATATGGAGAGAAAGGAAATTTCAGCTAGAAAGAAATGTCTAAAATATTCCTTAGGGCAAGACCAGGATATAAAGAAATTCAGAGAGTACCAGCTCAAGATTAGAGAAAGCTGGGTGTTAAGCCTATTCCCTTGCATTATTGGATGCTGTGTTGCATAAGATTCCAAAAGTATTTTCCATTTCTTTGTTAAGCAATTACCTCTAAAAAGAACTATTTTCCTGTAAATCAGAACACACAGTCTATACTGGCTGCTATTTACTGAGGCACAGTTTGTCTTGAAAGTTGAAATTAGGCAACCTGAAACTACAAGAATTCCATGGGAAATGTCTGAGTACATGAGATAAAAGGGAATGTAGAGGGCCCAAGCTGTCTTGGGAATGAATGGGAGGAGGATAGCGGATGGACCCTTTAATTAGGCCTAGCCATCTGTCGGTCAGTGGTGCCAGGGAGGTCTGGAGCAAGAATTTGGGAGACATTGCTGTGTAGATGTCCAGGTGTGTTGCCTAGGAGAGGCCCACTGTGAACTGCTTTATCCTTAAAGCCAGGCTGGTTTGAGACCCAGAGTTTGCCGTGAGCCCTACAAAGGACATCGCCTCAGACTGTCACTGCAGAGAGGAGCCCAGACCCAGGAGAAGATGATGCTTAGGAACAAAACTGTTGTATAGAGTTCCTTGCCCAAGGGGTTACATTCACAAGATGCCCATGACATCTATATGGGCTTCTCTGACTGTGCCCACAAGATCCTGTCCCGTTCCTGAAAGGTCTTCCATGATAACAAGTCCCCAGTGCCTGGGTCTGCATACTCAACCACTCCACTCAGCTGGGAAAGCCTTAGGCCTGGGGCTCTCTCTGGTGCTAGAAGCTTCTTTACTGGACTCCACCAATGGCCCTGAAACCCCGCAGACCTTGTAGTTTCTGTCAGGGATATCCACTTTATTCAATTCAGCTCAATTTACTCAACTCCATTCGGCACCACTTCTTGATATGTGCCGTGTTTCCGAGGACTCTTGTGAGTACAAAGATAAATTAGGCACAGACTGCGTTCGAGATGCTTACCATGTTGAAAAGAGACGCAGAAACAGCCAGCTACCTGCCAACAGAAAGTCCTGTGCCCAAGGGAGAATCAACCTGGCTAGATTTCCAGAGGAGAAATGAGTAACTTTGGAGTGACAGAAAAGGCTGCATGCATGACACAGAATTTAAGGTGAGAATTAAAGGACAAATATGTTTTTTTTCTTTTTAACAAGATAGGCAGATATGAATAAAAGGCACTGGCAGTGCAATTCCCATAGACATCTAGATGTTTGAGAACTCCAGACTGTGACTTTATGTGAGTTAATGGCCAACTCATTTGTTATGAAATATATTTTGAATGCATTGTATGTGTCAGGCTGGGGACTTAGCATCCTGTACATGTTATTTATTGATATTCTTCTCACACGGGCCAGGAGTTTTGTGCCATCCTTAAAAAGTCTATTAATTGCAAATAATCATAAGATTAAAAAGCAGATTTTATAAGATTTGTCATCCTGAACATTCTATGTCCATATTCTATAGACACCTACGAAAATTAATCATTCTACTGGAGGAAGTGGCAGGATTAAATATGTACTTTTTGGATTATATAAATAAAATGATTGACAAGTAATTATCTTAAAAAGAGATACTTTGGGTGAAAACCCCCCACTATATTTGACACTGTAAAATATCTTCATTCCTGTGGCTTTCACCTGTCATAACATTCCTGTCCCACTTGGGATTCAACAGAATGGATAGAAAAATCCCATGCAGACCAGGCATGGGTAACAAAGTACAATTATTCATTTTTTAAAAAGCATCCTTACTTTATTTTATTTTTTATTTTAAAGATGTGGGGTATAATTCAGGGTTAGGTATACAAACGTCGATTACACAGGTACCCTTGTTGATGAGGTGTGTTCCTGCCACCCTTAGCGGTTTCCCTCAGCTGCCATTCCCATCCCCCTGCCCTGGCAATTTCCCACTACTGCCAATCCCTTTCTTATAGTATTATGATAATTGTTCAAGTTCTGCTCTTTGTTTCTGTTATAGATCACTCAGTATTATAGACTCTAAATCCATACAAGTTGCTGCAAAATCCATATGCTTGTCCTTCTTTATGACTGCATAATATTCCATTGTGTGTATGTACCACATTTTAAAAATCCAGTCCAGCTTCAACGGGCAACATGGTTGGTTCCATGTTTTTTGCTATTGTGAATAGAACTGCAACAAATATACGTGTACATGTATCTTTTTGTAGAATGCTTTGAGTTCCTCCGGGTATATTCCCAATAGGGGAATTGCTGGGTCATATGGAAGGTCAATTTCTAGTTCTTTCAGAAGTTGCCACACTGTCTTCCAAAGAGGATGCACTAGTTTGCATTTCCACCAGCAGTGAAGAAGCGTTCCTTTTACTCTACATCCTCACCAGCATCTATTGTTGTTTGTTTTATTAATGATGGTCATTCTTACTGGTATTAGGTGGTATCTCTGTGTGGTTTTGATTTGCATTTCTCTGATGTTGAGTGAGGGTGAGCACTTTTTCATGTGTCTGTTGGCTGCCCGTATATCTTCTTTTGAGAAGTGTCTATTGATGTCTTTTACCCACTTTTTAATGGGGTTGTTTGTTTTTTTTTCTTTTGGCATTTTTGAGTTCCTTGTAGATCCTAGATGTTAGGCCTTTGTCAGATATACAGTTGGCAAATATTTTTTCCCATTCTGTGGGCTGTCTCCTGGCTCTATTGATGGTTTCTTTTGCTTTGCAGAAGCTCGTTAGTTTGATAAAGTCCCACTTGTCTATCTTATTTCTTATGGTATGGGCACTTAGGGTTCTGTTCAGGAATTGGTTGTCAGTTCCAATTTCCATAAGGGTGTCTCCTGCGTTTTCTAAGATTCTTATAGTTTGAGGTTTTACGTTTAGGACTTTGATCCATTTAGAGTTAATATTTGTGTATGGTGATAGGTAGAGGTCCTGCTTCAGGCTTCTGCATGTGATCAGCCAGCTTTCCCAGTATCATTTACTGAATAGGTTCTCCTCTCCCCAGTGGTTGTTGTTGGAGGCTTTGTCAAAGATGAGTTGGTTGAGAAATTGGGACTTTGCTTCCCGAGTCTCTATCTTGCTCCATTGGTCCATAAGCATCCTTACATTAAACACCAACATAAGGAAGATACTATTTCTACAACTTATACTTTTCCTATTCTCTTCTCTATGTGTAGATCTCGATGTAGAGACAGAGACAGATAGATGAATATAAACAAATGATAGATCTATAGATCATAGAAAGGTTGGTATATAGATGCTAAAATATAGATCCACTTATGATTAACGGAATATTTTTGCAAATTTATGAATAAGGGCCATTTTCTTAAATGTTCCTAATGCAATCAAGATGTTTTATCTTTAAAATAATAAAGTCCACAGCACAAAGTTAACATCACAACTTAATAGCGAGTGTCCTGGCACTGATACACAAAATGAAACATAGACAGACTTCAGACAGATGATATCAGATGGATTTCAGAGAGTTCTCCCCCCATGACCTACAGGTGCTTCCTGCATGGACTGCACAACCCGCAGATAATGCCAAATGGGAAGATGCCAGTGAACCAGTCACTCAGACAGAACAGAGAAAACACACGGGCTGACAGGGTGAAGCTTGGAGGTGGACATTGGAGGGGTGTGGAGGTGATGGCAATGAGGCTCACCTGGCAGAGCAGGCCTGGCTCTGGAGACCTGGAGACCCAGTGAGGTTGTGGTGGAAGGTTGGGGCTTGGCCCTGAGACAAGGAAGTCACAGCTGTTCTTTTATGAAATTGTCCTCCATCTGAACAGGGGTGTTCTTAGTGTTATTTTATGTGAAAATACACAGGCAAGAATCAATGTGATGTGTACTCTCCTAGGTACTGAATAATGTGAGAAGTCATGCCTGTGGCATAGGTGAATATTTCTACATATATGAGATATGTTCCTAGGCCTGATTGTCTATTTCCTGACACATTGTTCCTTATAATTACACTAGTGGCTAAAAAGGTGGGGTCTCAGCATTTCTGGACCTAGGTTGTGAAACTATGAGCAAGTGTTTGTTTCAGCTCCAGGAAGCTTGGCATAAGATCCATAGTGCAGTCTCTGTCCACTCACATGGCTCTTTGTGGCTCTAGATTTCCACTGCTGGCTCCCCTCTGCTTTCCAGATTATGGGGAGCTCAGGGCCTAGTAAATGGTGAAGGGATGCAGAGTCTACAATGGTGCTTGCAATGCCCATATAAATCCTCTGGGGACCTTGTCTAGATGCATATTCTGCTTCAGGAAGCTTGGGTGTGAGAATCTGTGTTTCTAACTCGCTTGCTCCTGGGGGATCTTGCTGAGGCTGAGGTCTGGACTATCTTGGAAAGCAAGGACCTGGGGTGAGGGAGGGAGGGAAAAATGAAGACAGAGAAGGAGACAGAGAGAGAGGCAGAGGCAGAGGGAGAGGGCAGAGGGAGAGGGAGAGGGAAAGGAAGGGGGGGAGAAAGGAGGGGAGAGAGAGGGAAAGGGG
>NW_007245698.1:91645-152236 GCF_000164805.1 Carlito syrichta | reverse complement strand
GAGAGAGAGAGAGAGAGAGAGAGAGAGAGAGAGAGAGAGAGAGGTCACTATAGGAGAATTCATGGTCTACAATTTACCTGTATAAATTGCTTAACCTTTGAGAGGATTAAAGCTCTTTTCTCTCAAAGAGAAATTATTCTAAAAAGATCTGATCATGCATTGTAACTCAATACAACATATCCTATTTTAAAATTATGTTTAACATATAATTATTCTTGTCCCCAAAGAATGAAACTTTCTTTATTCTGTGCCTCAATATAAATACAAAAGGTTAGTAAAAGGTTAGTAAAACCCATTTAATAATCTCCACGTTACCAGAAATGATTCAATTATGGAATTCAATATATCTCCTTAGAAAAAGAGGACTCAGAGAAGACTGTACTTTATAAAATTGTTAGTGGCTAGAGCTATGACTTGTCTCCTGCTGTATTTGTTTGGCATTAATAAGAGCCATACATGTGATGTAACTTTGCACATTTTAAGGGCTGCTTTTAAGCATTTTGCAAGTCTTATATTAAATATACATTTCTGAGAATTAAACTAAATACAGAAAGTTCAAGAAGAATAATTCTTATCCCAAATGAAAATTATGGTGATATCAGGGTCTACTTCACTAGATCAACTGAAGGCATTTATATTGATGAGCTCATTGAATAGTTCGAAATATCCAGTGATATCTGAAAACAAAAACCTCAAAACTTCTCAATAAGAAGATTTTTGGAACAAATTCTCTCCCTACAGATAATCCTCATATTTAGCAATGAAGTCCTAGGGCTCTCTTTTTAATATTTCCATGTTGCTAACCATTTAAAGAATCTGATATGATACAAGTACACTTAAATAGAAAACATACCTATTTTTGACATCATTCTTTTTCTTAAATTGCCATCACAGAAAATTTAAATACAATTTACAGAGAAAAGTATCTCATGTCTTTTAGAAAATATATTAGTGACCATTTCTTGAAATTTGAAAAAAAAATGAGGTAGTTCCAATAAAACTGAGCTTTAGTTTTGCTTAAAAGCAGATTCCACAGTTGAGAGGTGTCCTCTGATGTTGAATGCAGGTGTGACTGCTAGCTGCTAGTCCAGCTCAATGTTTAGTTCTGTTGGCAGCCAACTGTACAGATACAACTTCACCATGGCACGTGGCAGCTAACAGGATCAGAGTGACCGTATTTTCTCTTTCAGGATAGAATTTTTCCATAAACTCCAGAACTCGGTGAGGCTCTGCCAGTCTAGTTCATCTCACATCTTTTCCTTTATTCTTCAGTCCTACAGCATGTGCTTGGTGAGGATTGCAGCTTTATTTTGTCTAAGTTAGGAAGGAAAATAACACACGCCTAGGTTTCCATTTTGAGGTTGTTTGTTCCAAAACAACTTTAGCACTTTGCTTTTTAATTCAATGTATCTAAAGAATTCTAACTGCAGAGGAAAGGCCAATTCAGGCTTCACAAAGCAGTTCTTCAAATGAAGAGTAATACTGGCTTGATTAATCTTCTACTTCTGAATAGAGTTGCATCTTAGCTTTATTAGATGGAACATTTTTTGAAAAACATTAAGCTAAATGGCAACTGCAGTGTCAAACTGAGTGATGGATTAACCAACGGCATTCTCTCATGAATGAACTCCTTCTTGCCCAATAGTTCTCAGATATACTTTTATTTAAAGAAAAAAGTGGGTTTGAAAACTGCCCGGGGTGGGGTGGGGGACGAGATTGGTGGTAATGGGAATCTGCTGGGGGCGGGGAGGTACGCTTTATCAAGGGTACCTGCACAGTGAATATTTGTATACTTAACCCTGAATTGTACCCCACATCTTTAAAATAAAACATTTTAAAAAAGAAAAAAGTGAATTTTATTATTTATTTATTTATTTTATTTTTTGAGTTGGAGTCTCACTCCTTTGCCCAGGCTGAAGTGCAGTGGCACACTCATGGCCACCCCACCATAGACCTGCTGGGCCCTGGCAATTCCTCTGCCTCAGCCTTCCAAGTAGCCAGAACTACAGGTGCACACTACCGCGCCCGACTAATTTTTAAAAAACTTTATTGTAGAGACGAGGTCTCACCAAGTTGCCCAGGCTAGTATCGAACCTGCAGGCTCAGGCAATCCACTCACCTTAGCCTCCCAAAGTGCTGGGATTGCAGGTTGAGCCACTGAGCCCGGCTGAGAATTAGATTTTAAGAGATTAACTTTTTTCTCTTATTTTGGTAGATTCTTCCAAAGTTGTTGATTCAAGACCCTTTCTTACTCCTAGCTAATCACCCCAGAGATGTCCAGGTCTGTTCTGTGATTCTCGGAACCTTCTCTGACTGCGTAATACTTGAAGATGTCTTCAGTGAACTCAGATTCTGTTTTAAACCCTGGCTCTATGACTTACTAGCTGTGCATCTTTGGAGAAGAGGCAAATTTAAGCCTCAATTTACTTTGCTACAGGTTGGGACAATGATGTGACCTTGCTCACAGGGTTATTGTGAGGATTTACCAGACAAGGGATCTAAAGACCTTAGCAGAGCATTGGGTTGAAGTGTTCAATGTTAGCCATTGTTTTTGTTATCGGTCGCTGCAGTCTGATGCAGATGACAGTGATTATTCAACATCTGATCTATATTTTCAAGCAACACAACCAAATCACACAGGCAACCCTTGTTCTGGGCCAGCATCGGTCTTTGAGTCTTAGATGTTCTCAGCACGTTTCACCATTTTGGTGGTCACAGCCTTGCAGCTTCCACAAAGGGTTGACAGGATTGGCATGCATCAGTGGTGTCAACGTGGTGCTCTGAACCACTCTGTAGTTTCATTCAATTTTATGTTGATTGGGAGTATTGCAACTCCCAGTTCCTTTTTATTCAAGGAACTATCCCAAATTCTATAAGGGTGCTGTTGGCATCGATTGACAACGACACAGCTTCAATTTTCTTCCTCTGCTCTAAGCTGCAGATGAGTATGAAGTTTAGTAGAACTCAGGGCTGCACCGTGGTCTCCTGAATCTCATATGCCTAGTTCTACTTGTCAATTCAACAAACAACTTTAAAGGATGCATTAAGGCTTAAATTCTGAGGTAAAGTAAACACAAATTTTGGTAGATTTATTGTCCTTGTGCATGAAGCCATTTTTTTGCAGAGGAAGATTCGTGTATACCACTAGGTAAGGTGCAAATGCTATCTTCTTGGGACATTTCCAGTAGTAAGTGTTTTTCTATGTGCAAAGCTCTAAGACTGTCATTATTATAATATCTAGAAATATATATGGTTTTTAGTTTTCTTATATTTTAGAATCACGAAGTACATGGGAGGATTCATTACATAACTATATGAAGGTGAGGTTTGGGCATCTGACAAGTTATTTCCCCCAGAAGTGGGCATATTAACCAATGGTTTATTTAAATACAGATATATTATTATTTGTATTCTATATTTCCCCTCCGTTTCTCCCTCCTTTATCAGAGCCCAGTGTCTGTTGTTCCTGACCTGTGCCCATTGTTTAATGTCCACTTAAGGATGATAGCGTGAGGTATTCAGGTTTTTGTTTCTATGATACTTCACTTTGATTGAAGTTCTCCAGTTGCAGCCATGCTTATGCAAAGGACATGATTTATTTTTTCGTTATGACCATGCGGTATTCCATAGTGTAGACGTACCACATTTTTCCCACTTTTGATGGGCATCTGGGTTGGTTCCATGTTTTTGGTATTGTGAATATTGCTGCAATAAACATATAAGTGCAAGTGTCTTTTTGGTAGAGTGAGTCATGTTCCTTTGACTATATTCCTAGAAGTGAGATTGCTGGGTTGAATGGTAGGTAGTTCTATTTTTATTTCTTTTAGAAATATCCAAACTGCTTTCCACAGAGGTTAAACTAGCTTACGTTCCCACCAATAGTGTGCAAGTGTTTCCTTTTTTCTACAACCTTGCCAACACCTGTTGCTTGGTGACTTTTTAATAATAGCCGTCCTGACTAGTGTGATATGCTATCTTACTGTACTTGTGATTTGCATTTCTCTGATGATTAGTGAAACTGAGCATTTTCCTATGTTTGTTGGCTGCTTGATAGTCTTCCTTTGAGAAGTGGCTGTTCATATTCTTTGGTTACTTTTTAATGGGCTTATTTTTTTTTCCTGTTGATTTGTTTGAGTTTTTTACAGATTCTGAATGTTAAGACTTTAGCAGATGCATAGTTTGGAAATATTCTCTCTTATTCTTTGGGTTGTCTCTTTACCTCTTGATGGCTGTTTTTGTTGTACAGACACTTTTTAGCTTGATAAAGTGCCACTTGTCAACTTTAGTTCTTGCTGTATTTGCTTTTTAAGACGTGGTCATCAATTCATTGCCTGGGTCAATGTCCAGGAGAGTGTTCCCAAGATTTTCTTCTAAGATTCTTATAGCTTGAGGTTTCATGTTTCAGCTCTTGATAAATTTTGAGTTGACTTTTGTATATGGTGAAAGATAGGGATATAGCTTCCTTCTTCTGCATGTAGTTAGCCAGTTTCCCAGCATCATTTGCTAAATAGGATTTCCTTTTCCCTATTGCTTGATTTTGTCAGCCTTGTCAAAGATGAGTGGATTGAAGATTTGTTGTTTTATTTCAGTGTACTCTATTCTGTTCTATTGGTCTATGTATCTATTTTTGTACCAGTACCATGCTGTTTTAGCTACTCTAGCCTTGCAGTAAAGTTTGAAGTTTGGGATTGCAATGCCTCCATCTTTGTTCTTTTTGCTGAGGATTGCATTAGCTATTCAGGCTCTTTTTCACTTCTAAATGAATTGCAGTATTGTCTTTTCAAGGTTTGTGAAAAATGTTGCTGGTAATTTGAGATAAATTGCATTGAATCTATAGATTGCTTTGGGTAGTTTAGGCATCTTGACAATATTTGTTCTTTCAAATCATGAGTGCGGGATATTCTTCAATTTGTCATCTTTAATTAATTTATTTTTTTGAGTAGTGTTTTGTAGTTCTCATTATAAAACTCTTTCATCTCTTTGATTAGATGAACACAGAGGTATTTTTCTTTGTGGTTATTATGAATGGGGTTGTGTTTTCAATTTGGTTCTTAGCCTGCTTGTTGTTAGCATACAGAAATGCAACTGATTTTTGTGCATTGATTTTGTATCCTGAGACTTTACTGAAGTCATTTAACAGTGCTAATCTGGCATCATCTCTATAGAGTATTCTAGGTATTGAATCATATCATCTGCAAAAAGTGATAATTTAGCTTTCTATTTTCCTATTTGGATACCTCTGATTTCTTTCTCTCACCTGATTGCTCTGGCTAGGACTCCAGTACTATTTTAAGTAGGAGTGGTGAGAGTGAGCATCATTATCTTATTCTACTTCTTAGGGAGAAAGGGAGAATGCTTTCGCCTTCTGCCCATTGAATATAATTTTGGCTGCAGGTTTGTCATAGATGGATCTTATTTTGAGGAATGTTTCTTCAATGCCTTGGTGCTTGAGAAATTTTCTCAAGAAGAGATGCTGGATTTTATCAAAAGCTTTTTCTGTGTATGTTAAAACAATCATGTGGTTCTTGGTTTTATATTTGTTAATGTGGTGGATTACATTTATTGATTTGCATATGTCAAATCAGACTTGAATCCTGGGAATGAAGCAATCCTGGTCATGATGAATGATCTTACTAAGATCATTAGCTGTTAGATACAGGTAGCTAATATCTTGTTGAGAATTTTGGCATCTTGGTTCATCAGAGAAATTGGCCTGTGTTTTTCTTTCTTTGTCAGGTTATTGCCATTTTGGGGTATCAAGATAATATTGGTTTCATAGAATGATCTAAGGAAGATTTCTTCCTTCTTGATTTCTTGGAATACTTTCTATTGGATTGGTATCAGCTCTTCCTTGTATGTCTGAGAACCCATCTGGCCCATGGCTTCTTTGGGTGAGGAGGTTTCTTATTACTGAGTATTTGGTCCGTTTAGGGTTCTCTAAGCACAGGAAAAGGATGGATCACACTTTATCCAATTTGCTGCTCTGTGCCTTTTGAGTGGTATGTTCCATCCATTCACGTTTAAGTTAATTATTGACATGTGGGGGGTTAGTTCCTGTTATTTTGTTATTAAGAAGCTGCTTTGTGTTCCAGGTTTTGTGATTGATTTGCAGAGTCTGTAAACTCTGTGTTTACCTTCAAACTGTTCTTTTGTTCTGTGTTTAGAACTGTCTTAATCATCTCCTGAAAGGCTGGCCTGGAGATGGAATATTCTCTTAGTGATTGCATGTCTAGGAAGAATTTTAATTTTCCTTCATTAATGAAGCTTAGGTTGGCTGAGTAGGAAATTCTTGGCTAGAATTGCCCCTCTTTAAGAATATTAAAGATGTGACTCCAGTCCCTTCTGGCTTGTAGGATTTCTGCTGAAAGGTCTGCTGCAATTCTAATGGATTTCCCTTGGTAAGTAGTCTGCCCTTTCTCCCTGTCTTCAGAATTTTTTCTGTCATGCTCACCTTGGCAAATCTGATTATGTGCCTTGGAGATGGTATCTTCATGTAATACCTCACAAGAGTTCTCTGAATTTCTTGTGTCTGCATGGATACTTCTCCAGTGAGATAGAGGAAGTTTTCTTGTATGACATCTTGGAAGACTTGATCCAGAGTGTTCTTAGTGTTTGCATCTCTCTTAGGAATGCCAAGAGCCATAGATTTGGTCTCTTTGCATAATCCCAGACCTCTCATAGGATTAGCTCATTTTTCTTAATTATTTTCTCCTTATTTTTGTCAGATTAATTTAATAATTTGATCTTCAAGCTTGGAGATTCTTTTCTCTGCCTGGTCAGTTCTACTGTAAGCCTTACTATTGTGTTTTGAAATTCCAGGAGAGGATTCTTCATTTCTAAAAGTTCAGTTTGATTTTTTTTTTTTGGTTAGAATTACTAGGTCTGCTTTCACTTGCTGTGCTATTTTCAAGGTCTGGTTGATTTGGGTGTCCACCTTCTCCTCAATTGCATTGTCTGCTTGCCTTCCACAATTGGAATTTTATGTTTGTCACATTCTGAATATGTTCTATTGATTGAGCTCTGAGAAGATCCTTTGTGGATGTTGAATCATTATGCCTTTGGGGATTGCCCTTGTTATTATTATTTTTTGCTGTTTCTTCATCTGCAAAGACAGTCTCTTCTCTTTGCATTTTTTGTTTGGCTATTTTTTTATTTGTGAAAGTTATTATTACTGGGGTGACAGTTTGTGTTGTTTTCTTACTTGATCTTCCTTCTCTGGTTTGCCTGTGGACTACCACTTACTTTGCCAAGAGAGCTCTCTCAATCCCATGTTAGGTGGGATTAATTCTTTAGGTGACTGGTGCTTGGAGCTTTTCATTCTCTGCGTCCCCAGGTGTCCCTCTGATAAATATCTGCTTGGGTTTCTAGGCAGATCATCCTCCTTTTAGACTCTTTTGTTGACAGCAACAGTCATCCAATGTCTCCATCAGCTGTCTTGACCTTCCCCTTGGAATATATGTGTTTTATTGTAATTTCTTTTCTTTGAAATTTTCCAGTGTAAAGCAGATATCCATTCTGGTACATACATGTGTTCTTGAATATAATGTGTGTTTTATCATACTTATGTGTATGAGTATGTGCATGTGTGTGTGTGTGTGTGTGTGTGTGTGTGTTTGATTTCTGTTGATAGTAAATTTTGTTAAGATTTTCTAAAATTACAGTGATAATTATATTGAATCAGTTTTCTTAAAACCAATTTTCAAAGTTAAACAAGTATTTTCTAAAATCAGATGTTTTAGTTGTCTTTTTACCGACTATTTGGAATCCCACCCATACACTTCCTAAGGGAGTTAGAGGACTGTGGAGGTTGCCAACCCAGTTCACAATTTTGTGCTGTGTTTGTGATATGACTGCTGACTGATATTTGATATGTGTGGTTCGTCCTCTGGGCAGGTTTTCTAAATTTGAAGACATTCTGTATTATGGGGGGAAGGGTACTTTCTATTTGGTCCAACCTGCCCCCTAAAACCTGGTAGCAAGGGCTGAAGCTATCAAGACATCACAGGCCAGTGATCAGAAGACATGGAATTTCTCTACAACCAGGTACACAGTTAGATGACAGAGCTTTTTCTGGTTTCAGTTTCTTCACCCTTAAAATAACATGCGGAATTGCACTAGTGATCATCACCTGTGGGTAGGAGGAAAGGTGTATTGGGACTTTCATGGGAGGTGAACGAGGTCATTTAAGAAGGTCCACTGAATGTTGGAATTGCTTTGATGTTCCTTAGTCACAATATTTAAATTACTTTGAAATTTCGGCTAGTGTTAGTGTGTGACACTAAGTTTCTTCAATGGAGACATGACTCTGCACCACTGAAGGACTCCTCTGCTTCTGACATCCCCCAGTGTTCCAGGGAGGCAGCATTAATGGCGATGATGACATGAAGCTAGGTCTCAGTGGGACTTTTCTTAGGATTGTTGTTGGTGGATCCTTCAATATGGAGAGACTTACATCTCTAAAAATTCACATTTCAATTAAAGATGAACAATTCTCTTTCTTAAACTAATTTAAAAATGGATGACTTTCTCCCAAAGAATGCACTGTAACTTGTTTGCAGTTGATGCCGCGGGCGATGTACGTTTTCTACTTCCTCTAAGCTGTGAGCGCGACTTTCGCTGGAGGCTCCATCTGCAGTCTTTCTTATTAAAGGTGCTCAGTAATGCTGCTTGCACCGATTTTTAAATATTTGATCTTCAGTAACTTTAGCTTCCTACTGAAACAGAGAGTGGCTGTCATGTGTTTTACATATTGTGAAGAAAATCAAGACTTGATTTTCCAACCTATGTAAAAAAATGCTCTCTCCAGCTGTCCTCATTGTGCATGCTGTAGATGTCCGCAAATGTGGACAGTGGGAATGTGGGGACAGGGACTTTTGTCATCTGTAGAACAAAAACATGTGCTTTTTGTCATGAATGCAGTGCTGATGTCTGTGAGGGTGGATAGAGAATAAATCAGTTGTGGCCACGGTCCTTCAGGGATGTCTGTAGGAGAAAGCAATGCATCTCCATCTCAAACTGCCACTCTTGAATTGAGGCACTGCCCCTGCAGTTTTGTTCCATGACAAGACAAATTTGGTCTTTGGGTTCAGGGACTGTCCACCTCTCTGCTCTCTGCTTGCGTCTATCTTGCTCCATTTAATGGATGACCGCACATTTCCCAAATTGTTGGTCATGCTGCCTTCTCTAGCTGGGCTGAATTTGCTTTGAGAGTTTACTCCATCTGTCCCAAATACCACCCTTTGGGACCTATTGTTGCTTCATGTGTACTTAAATAGCCTTGTTCAGGTGGCAGCGGCCTTAAATTCAAGTTTTTATCTATTTAAAAAATATGTTTACTTTTGTAGCCTCCACTGTGCCTAAGTATAATTGTTCCTGAAATGGAAAACAAAAAAGAATTTAAAGTTTCTCAAGGATATTCATAAGGAAGTAGTATATTGTGTAAAAAGAACACAGGTTTTGCTATTCAGATGTTTGGTCCAAGTGTTTTGTTATAATGCTTAAGTATGACATTCAATATTTGGTGTGGGTAATTCCAATGATACAGGGTTCCTTTGAAGATTGATGTAATACCTATAATTGGATTAACATGATTAGTCTAACGATCATATATGTATGTATTTGTGTCTATATATATATATGTGCATATATTCATGGTTAGCATGATTAGTGTAATTGGAGTCTATCATATTTATGTATTTTTGTCTATATATGTTTATGTATATACTCATGATTAATGTATTTGGTGTAACTGGACTCTCTGTGCAGGTACTTGTGTATATATGTGTGTAGGTGTGAACATATGTATATGCATATATGTGCATTTGTGTATATAAATGTGTGACTAAATGATTGAAGATTAAATGTGAACTGATATAGAGACATACATAACCATCTAGCAGAACGCTGGGCTTAGTAGCCTCAGTAAGTGGCATTTATTATAAGATGCCCCTGTGGTAGGTAAAATGACAGGCATATGAATGTAGGTGGATTCTTGTTTCTGAGTGTTCATGTTAGTTTGCTCTGTCTTGGTGTTTTTCTTTTTCTTTTTTTCCTCTCTCCTTTCCTTTGGAACCATTTCTTATGACCATAGGGTCTCCAGAGTTATGTGTAATTGGCTTAGAGAGGGAACAAACACACGCTGACTTTGGTTTGCCTTTTGTATCCAGGGAGCAATGTTAAAATGCATCTGTCCCTCTTTGGTCTCCCCTTCTTCATGGAATGCAGTGAAATTCTAGAAAAGTATAGTTGGGAAAAATCTGTCCACATGGGTTCCACATGGTTATTCAAATGGATGAGGTACATATTTGTCCCTTGGCATGAGCTTGCACTGGGTTCACAATTCTCTTGCCAAAATGTCGTGAGATCTCATGTAGGGCTTTTCCCTTCCACGCATGGGCTTAAACTTGGGAAAGTGCAGTGATTCTGATGGACAGAATGCCCCAAGGATTCACTGATACACCTCGTTCATTGATGGACACACTTGGCAGGTGATTAATGTGTTTGGTGTAACTGGACTTTTTATACTCTGGGAGTACTTCTTGATGGGAAACAAGTGGCAGACATGCATTACAAAAGAAAATGTTACCTCAGTGGAAAAATAGAATGGGTTCTGCTTCCTCTGCTTCCAAAAGACTGGCTAGTTACATGTACAATCATTCCAGTTACTAAAGGTAACATAAATATCTTTTTCTAAAATCTATACCACATTATTTCACTGAACGGTCTCTGAGGATACACACCCAACACCCAGATCACATATCTTAGTGCACATTTGTCCAAAGTTCCCTGATCTCACTGCAAGAGAGTCCAACCCCCTGGGTGGGTGGATCTATTTCTTTCTCTTTCTAATAAGTTCACAGGTCATGCAGATGCAGGGACAGGATTAGTGGAGAGGAGGAAGACCCAACTTTGGAAACCACTGCTGCAGTGAAATTAAACCTATTGGTCTATGGGGACAATTTGGGATTATGATAAAATATCTAGGCTCTAATTTAAAAATCCACATATTACCTCTCTCCAAAATGTTTCATGCGTGTTCAGAGATAAAGATTTCCCAATAAAAAGGAACTTAACTTTTTCAAATATTGAATCTGTGCCATAAACAGCGCAACTATATTCAAGGTAGACATTAACTAGGTTGAAAAAGATGTTAAGGGTTATATTTTGAAGGGAAAAGGGAGAAAATTTGCCATATTAATATTTTTTTAATACCTAGAGATATTGGCTATTTTTGGTTTCCCTTTTTGAAGTAAGATAACAAGCTAGAGCAACAGTTAAGAAATCCCTATTTCCAAGGCTTGTCATTGACAATGGTTTTATTGGTAGAGTCTTGATTATTATAAATAATTTTTCCTGCTGAGGTCTCCTCCCCATCAACTCTCATGAATTTTGTTTCAGGTCTGTGCATGTCTCAGCTCTGTCCAGCTTGAAGTAAACTATTGCTTAGGTTAGAAAGTGTTAACTATGCCCTAACACCTCTCAAAATAACTTTTTTTATTGATTGATTCATTTTTATTTCAAAGATGTGGGCATACAATTCAGGGCTAAGTATACAAACGTTGATTATGCAGTTACCCTTGTTGATGAGGTGTGCCCCTCCTTCCCCTAGCAGTTCCCCTCAATTGCCAATCCCACCCTCCTCCCCTGGCAGTTTCCCACTACTGCTGATCCCTTTCTTATAGTATTACGGTAATTTTTCAAGGTCTACTTGTGAGTGAGAACATGTGGTACTCTGTTCTTTGTTTCTGTGATAGATCACTGAGTATAATCGACTCTAAATCCATCTGAAAGGAAAAAATCAAAATAACTTTCTAACTATATATCTCTTCAGGCATTTAACAACCTGCTGGCCAAGTATAACCCAAGTGTTTATTGTTGGCCTGCAGAAATGCATTGATTTTAGAAGTAATTTGAATGTGCTGTTGGCAGTACACACAGTCCAGTTTGCCACAGTTTCCACAATGCCACTACTGTACACTCTGTAGACTCATTCCTTTCTATTAATGCTGAGCTCTTTCCAGAGTAGCTTGGTTTGTCTTTTATAAGTAATGTCAATTTAATCTCGCTTTCCCTTTTTACCTACCTATCTAGTGACTATACATGTATACTGTGTTTAGTAAATACATTTAGTAACTATGTACAGTGTGTAAACTGTGTGTGTACCAAATGTTTTAAATTAATTTTAGCTTCTTTTCCTTCTGAAAATGATTCTTCTATCAACCTCCCATATGACCCTGCAATCCCCCTACTGGGAACATAACCTGAAGAACTCAGATCACTCTATAAAAAAGATACCTGCACATGTATGTTTATCGCAGCATTGTTCACAATAGCAAGAACCTGGAATCAACCATGCTGTCCATCAAAAGAGGACTGGATTAAAAAAATGTGATACCTATACATGATGGAATACTACGCAGCCATAAAAAAGAACAAAATCATGAATTTCGCAGCAACCTGGATGGAGCTAGAGTCAATAATACTGAGTGACCTCTCACAGAAACAAATATCTGAGTATCACATGTTCTCACTCAAGCGGACCTTGAACATCCATTGTAATACTATAAGAAAAGGACTGGCAGTGGTGAGAAACTATGAGGGGAGAGGGGAAAGGAGGTGGGATTGACAATGGTAGTCAATATCTGTCTGGGGACGGGGAGGCACCCCTTATCAACAAGGGCGACTTAATGAAGCATATTTGTATACCTAACCCTTAACTGTACCCCACGATATCAAAATAAAAAATATTGATATAAAAATAGATTCTTCTTTTTTAACCACCTTATTTATTTCTAGAATGTTTAGATCATCCAAGTCATTTAACTTAAATCATTTATTTTATTTTTTCTTTTAATGATGTGGAGTACAATTCAGGTTTAGGTATACAAGTGATTATCGTACAGGTAAAGTTTGGGCTGCCCTTTGGTCCCTACTTTGCCTGGTTTGATTTATTTTAAGTAATCAATTCTAAAACACTTAAAGCATACATGTTGAGCACTACTCTGTCCCAAGAGCAAACCAAACTGTCTCTCATTCACTCATCTGTAATATAGCATGGGTACTATCCCCACTCTAATCAATAAGAAAACAGAGGCAGTAAAGTCTTGAAGAATCATCAGCTGTAGTGTCAGGTGAAAGGCATTCAGTAATGATGAGGTTAATCAGAGCTAATCAGAAGAGAGGACCCCTATGATCAAACAGACAGCACGTGCGTGATACAGCATGGGCTCTTCTGCGAAACGTAAATATTGCAGCAGATAGAATGAGCACAAGTAGGGAAGGTGGGAGGAGCAGGAGGCTGGAGCACTGCATAGGGAGTTGTGTGCTTGTCCAGGGCTGGTGGTGACAACCTGGACTCGAGGGCCCTCCTGACTAACCTGGAGGAGGTGAGTAGTAAGTTTTTGTATGCCCATACAATGGAAGTGATACACGTAGTTAATCCTTAAGAATATTGTGAGAGCTGGGCTGGGTGGCTCAGCCTGTAATCCCGCGCCTTTGGGAGGCTGAGGTGAGTGGATTACCTGAGCCCGCGGATTCGAGACCCACCTGGGCAGCAAGACCTCATCTCTACAATAAATCAAAAAATCAGGTGGGCGTGGCAGCGCAGGCCTGTGGTTCCAGCTGCTTGGAAGGCTGAGGCGGAAGGATCGCCGGACCCCAGCAGGTCGAGGCTGTGGTGGCCGGGAGCGGCCACTGCACTCCAGTCTGGGCGACAGAGTGAGACTCCAACTCAAAAAAAAAAAAGAATATTGTGAGGACTTAAATAAGAAAATAGATGAAAGCTCTCATCACTCTGCCTCGGACTTACCACTGCTTACTGAGAGTCAGCTACTAGTACTATACTATTGCTAGATATTATAAAATAAAATAAACTGCCTAAGTACAGTGTCATGTAGACACAATTCAAACCCACATAGTCTGTATCCAAATCTTACTTTTTTTTATAGTCAACAAAGCTATGTAGAGCTAAAAAACAGTTATGAAAGGCAATTGTTAATGTTGTAATGTTATTTTCTCAATGTTAAGGGTATCACAGTGTATGGCTGTTTAAGTGTCTTAGACTTGTTAAAGGTTATCCATCCTTAACTGGCTTTCCTCCTGCTCAGATTTTCTTCTTGTCTAGATTTATTTAATTGTGATGAATTTCTCCAAGATAAATAAATCTCCTCTGTCTGACTTTTTAAAAAAAATCACTAGCTTTAATTTTGTAACTACATGGAAAACCAGGCAAAAAGCTCTAGCTCTTATTTGGGTTCAATGTTTTTAAAAAGCAAAATACTCAGTTTTTCTTTCATTAAGATAATTCCTGGTACAATTTCATTACTGTCAGTAAACTTTTAAAAAACCTTAATAAAACAAATCACAAGCCATAAGTAAATTTAGAATACATGATGTACATCTGTGTTCATACAAAAAGTACTTATTAAGTCTGGCATGAGAACAATAGTGTGGTGTCTTGTCCTTGAAGAGGGCACATGCTCTGGGGACAACTGGGTGATTTTGTGACCTGAGCAGTGTAAGGGACAGGAGCTGAGAGAGCTGGTGTTAGGGATATGGGGACATGAGCAGACTCTGCCTTTGTCTTTGTTGCTTCCTGTGCATGCTGGCTCTGCCACAGTTGCCTTCTGGGGCCTTAGTGAGAAATGGGAACAGGAACTTTGAGGAAGGACTTTGAGCATGGGCTTACCCATCAGGAAACCAGTAGGATGAAATATTTAGAGTGCGAATGACAAAATGTTACACTTGAAATATATGAGCAAAATGGTTACTACTTGCTATGGCCTGAATGTTTGCCTTCCCCCCAAATCACCAAAGGGATTGCGTTGGGGAGGTAATTAGATCATGGGATTAGTGCCCCTATAAAAGGAACCCCAGTGAGTTGCTGTGATATTGTGAAACAATAAGTATATGTATTTGATCTCTGATCCCCATTCCTGGCACATGGTTCTAAGCCCTTGGAATTCCCTGGATGTAGGAGTGTCTTTTGATTTCACGAGGCAACAATTGGTGGCTCCTGGATAGGGTTGGTCACCAGAAAGACCAAGCCATGATTAGAAACTTGATGTTTGCAGCATGACTCCTCATTGTCTGAGGGCAGTGTGGTGGAGAAAGGCTGGAAATTGAGTTAATAATTAATCATACCTACTCAAGAAAGCCTCCATAGAAATCCCTCAGTTGTTACAGCTGCATGCTGGGAGGGAGGCATTTGACTCCACAGGGACAGAAGCTCCTGATCTCAGGACCCTTCCAGGCCTCGCCCTATGTGTCTATACATCTTGTTCCTCTGTAATCTTTATTACAATCTTAATAATAAGCCAACAAATGTAAGTAAGCTGTTTTTGAGTTTTATGACATTTCTGTGCTAAATCTGCTTACTTTCATTTAGTTGGCTGAAATTATTTGCATGCCAATAGTTTGTTTAGTTTTGGGAGACAGAACTGGAAGCATGGTTTTCCACTGAAGTCTTATGGCTTTAACTAAATCTTTAAACTATTTTTGATTTCAACAAATATTTTTCCTAAGAAGAGGTAAAGAGTAATTTTGTTATTTAATCAATCATCCCATTATTTGTACAAACACATATGTGGATTTATGGTGGTGTACCATCTTCATAGACATTGCCATTGACTATAACAAGTTTGTTGAGAAATTAGATAGAGATCCTGAGAAGTCAGACTTCTTCTGTGCTCTTTAATTCCAAATGATAGAGTAAGGGTGAGAATGCCTTACAACAATGAAACAATTCAGTCTGCCATATGGTGATTATAGTAACAGATAAAAGAGAGGTCTTAGTGTTTAATTTTTAAACATTTTTATTGTATATTGATAAATTGCAGTTGTATATATTTATGGGTACAAAGTGGCATTGTGATTTTTGAATACAATGTGAAATGATTACACTAAGCAAATTAGCACACCTATTACCACAAACTTTTAACATTTTCTCTAATGAGGCGATTAGAAATTTACTCTCAGAAAAATTGAAATGTACAGTACTTAATTATTAGTCATGCATGGCGGATAAAGAATGGAAAGTTCTGAAGACCTGAGGCCATTCTTGAGTTGATCTGTCCTGTATCTGATGCTGCAGCATGGACAGGAGCTGGGAACATTTCCTTTTTTCTTTTCTTTTTTTTGAGTTGGAGTCTCACTCTGTTGCCCAGATTGGAGTGCAGTGGTCGCTCCCGGCCACCGCAGCCTCGACCTGATGGTCTCTGGCTATCCTTCTGCCTCAGCCTTCCAGTAGCTAGAACTACAGGTGTGTGCTACCAAGTCCAGCTAATTTTTTGATTTATTGTAGAGATGAGGTCTCGCCAAGTTGCCCAGGTGGGTCTTGAACCTGTGGGCTCAGGCAATCCACTCACCTCAGCCTCCCAAGGCGATGGGTTTACAGGCTGAGCCACCAAGCCTGGCTGGGAACATTTCTTTATGCTTGCTTATGGTTAGAGGGGGTTTCTTTCTCAGCAGCTCAACAAAGATCTGGCCTCCTCGACCTGATATCATGTTCTGGGTCTGCAACTCCAGTTCAGTGCAGCAGACTTTTTAAAACTGTATATGAGGAAATAAAATAGAGCTTGGAATGATGTAGATGAACTAGTTATAATCCCTGTCCTTTTGGGATTTATATCCAGACTATTTGCTCCAATGTGTGGCCTTGGGATATTTAACATCTCTAAAACACAGCTGCTTTGAATATGTCCTACTATAGTTTTAGGCCCCAGTACAGTATCTTGCATAAAGTAAGAGTGAACTAAATCTTCTTTTTATAAGACAAATCTGATTTTGCACTGTCAACAGGCAGTATGTTAATTTGGGGAGATCATAGGCACAGCCGTGTTCTTCTGAGCAAGCTTCTCTGTCTACTGCATCCATCTGTATTTAAATAAACCTCAAAAAGTAAGTGGTATGACTCTAAGTATTTGGAAAACCAGAAATTCCATTTATAGACAACCGTTCAAACCAAAATATTATAAAGTCAATTCGCATTTCTAAGATCAGTTGTTGAGTAGAATTTTGCTTCTTGATTTCTGTGATTCATCTCAAATAAAGGATCATTCTATGGTACTTATTGTGATCAAAGGTAAGTTGCAGTTCATTTGAAATTCTGATAATCCTTTTTTGTTTTATGACACCAGGCAGCACATCAGTTGGACTTCTGTCATTGTCCTCGGCATGAATGGCCTCTGTTGGCAAATCTCTACCTTCCAACTCTCTTCTGTAGGAGAAGTCCCTAGATGTGACTGCTGACATTTCTAGATGGACAGAGTAGGGAGGTGGTGTATAGCTATTAATAACCACAATATAATAGGGGATTTCATTGAATAAACACCCACGCACACACACATACACACTCATACTCAGACCTTAATAGAAAACATACTTCATATTTAAGTCAAAATGATTTTCATTTTGTACTCTATTGCTGTAAAAGTTACAATGAATGTGACAGTGTTGAAACGGGAAATTGAGGCAAGGTGGGTTGGTGCCATGGGAATAATGCAAAGAATTGCAAAGGAGAAAGAAACAAAGGTTATTATCCACTTTCCATAGACAGAAAGGGGCTGGCACTCAGTAGGTGAATGTGGCCTCGAAGGCTAGGAGGTTGGGTATACTTAAGGCTCTTTTGGCTAAGGGAAAAGTCTGGAGGCTGTATCCTTTGATACAGATAACAAGGAAGTCATAAATATCTTGTTTCTAGACTTCTCCAGGCACTGATATCTCGTGACTCCATGTGGTGGGTTGGAGGCTGGTTACAGAAGACTGACAACAATACATCATTGCCAAAAACATAGATACCTAGAAGAATAATTAGGGCTAGACAGGCTTAAGGGGCTAGAAATAATAACTAAGTCCTAACCCTGGGAGACTGGTTTTACTTCTTGCTAATGATTAAAAGATAAAAGAATGGGCTGGTCAGCAGCAAGGCTCAGCAATACATGACAGGGCTAGGACTGAGACAAAATGGCTGCACTACCGCTAGGATGAGTTTACCAAGTTCTTTTGTTCTAAGATTCTTGGGGTTCCTACATTTCAAGCATTTAATACATTACTAACATCCAGTTCCAAAACAAATTGTTACATAGAGCATATTCATATGAAAGACTATGCCTTGTTCTGGCTGCTTCATTTTTAATATGGATGAGAACTGTCTCTTGAGGCCGTTTGCAGAGAACTCGATGTGGGTTAGATTCCTCAGTGAATATCTCTGGCTGAAGTGTTCTGTGCCGGGATCCCCAGCAGCTGCTGGGATTCTAAACATGAATTCAGTAGTGAAATCCAGATTTACGATCTCTTTTTCACCATGTTCTGCAAAAACTAATGTGACACACCAGGAGTAGTCTCTGAGATCTGTTACTGTCATTTGTATCCAAAAGGCCTCAGCTCAATTCTAAGTTTCCAGAAAAACAGAAAGATAGTAGATATTCATCAGAAAATCAAACGACAATACCGGCTCAGTATTGTTTTCTCTGCCTTATGAAGTGTTACTGTTATCAGCATCAGCATCAAATAATATTTATGAAGCCCCTCCTGGGCCTGGTGCCATGCAAGGTAATATTTCTTTCCACAGTTCCCTCATTGTGTCGGTTCTTCAAATGCACCTGACTGATTTTGTTGGGAGATAGATTTTTTTCCTTGCTAACAAAATAGGTTATTTTTGCACTAATTAAAATCTCAAGATAATTGAATTCGTTTGCACTTTCAAAGAAAGTGGTTCAAAAGCTCTGAAGAGCCCTGGTGTAAAGCATCATTGCAGCAAAGATGAATGTGCCACAGGGTTTCTTAGTCATCAGCTGTGGACTCTTGCGGGAGACGAGGCTGGATCTGGGCATCCACAGCAGATGACACCCTCCATTATCAGGATGCAACTAAGCACTATGAATATGCATGGTGCTTAGAAACAGGCATTTAATTTTCACAAAGACAGTCATTCTCCTTGATATTAGTTAGCTGCCCTTTGTAATTGTTCATTTTACATTTTTTTCTCCTAAAGTTTCCCTAAACAGTGGGGGAAAAAAAGAAATTTTAATACAGATAAAATGTAACTGTAAATTATGGAAATAGCCATTTAAGTTTAGGATATTAGCAGCTTCCTCCTATGTCTCACTCCAGTTAGAAAACTGTTGAATGTGAAATGCATTATCTATTTCAATCTAAGGAGTGTATCCCGATGATCTTTAAATATTAATGCGGACCTCCAGGGCATTTGCCATTGTAGCCAGGAGGTAAAAATAAATAGATGCAACTGCTTTTTCATAATTATGAATTGCCTGATACCCTGTGAGCATTTCATGTGCAGTGCCTTGTTTATCTGTTACACAACCCCACATGGTAGATCATTTGAGCACTCCCAGGCTTAGAAGACTTGGTGCATTTACCCAAGGTCACACTGCCCTTGAAACCAGCTCTGCTCACTTAAAACCCATACACTTGGCCACTCTAGAGAGTTGTCTCTGTGGTCAGGGTTCTCAGCACAGGTTCTATAAAATGCAGGTATTTTCCAAATCCTGTATAACAGGGTGTCAAATTTTGTCTGTAGGATGATTGTATTTTTGCAAGAGTGAGGATGCATGTCTGAGAGTGATGTCAACCTGGCTGAGGGATGAGCCAAGCAGGTCCTGCATTCTGAGGCATAGAGGGTGGAGCTCACTTCAGTGAGATGGAAGAAGAGGAGAATGCTGTAGGACCAGCACCCAGAAAGGTCGCTCCTTTACTGAAGAAACATGGAGAACGTTACCTTCAGCTTACGACAGTGAATAGTTGAGGGAGTGAATAGCTTCCCTCAAACAATGCCTTGATCTTGAAGGGTCACTAAAGGAAAGGTGTAATGTCTGCATGCAGTTAGATCCCTTCAAGAGTGCTGCAAGATTAGAACACTGATAAGTGTGTCTAGGGTTCTTACAGAAAGTTGAAGCCACAGTCCAGACTGCAGCCTGTTTGAGAGTCAAGAGCCAGGAGACATGCATCCAGTGTTGCCTATGTCTGTGTCACCTTGTCAGCTAGGCTGCACATGACTATGGTTTTAAATGTGTGCAAAATTCCACGGATGCTCTTATAAAAGGAGGGAAAGTGGGGTGAAATTTTCCCGAAATACCTAGAATTCTTTCTCCAAGTAACCACCCGGATTAGACTCGGAGGACTCAATGGCCCCTCCATTCATGGGTTTGGAGACCCAGCTTATGATGCAGACCCAAGATGATGAACGAGCAATGGGTCTGGGAAGAGATGTGCCCCAGGCCCGTGCCACCACAGGACCACAGGACTTTTTGGGAGCTCCCAGGAAGGATGTGTGCGAAGCCTTGCCACCCTGAAGGAGAGTGCGAGAGACTCAGAGTTCATTGAGGGATGCTGGTGGACCTTGGTTTCTGGGCAGCTTCCTAGGCTCCTGCTCACTACTGAGCAAGGTTTTCCTTTAGTATGATTTTCCCAACTGCAGGCTTTCTCTCCATTTCTTTCTCTCTCTCTCTCTGTCTCCCTGTCTCTCTCTGCCCCCCCTTTCTCTCTCTCCCTCTTTCTTTCCCTCTTTTCTCTCTCTCTTTGTTTCTCCCACCTTCCCTGTCTCTCTCTCTCCCTCTCTGTGTGTCTCTCCCCTTCTCTCTCCTCTATGTGTTTGTCTCTCTCTCCCATCTCTTTCTCCCTCTTTCTCTCTCCCCTTCACTGTTTCTCTTTCTCTCTTCCTCTACATCTCTCTTTTCTCTTTGTGTGTCTCCCCCTCCCTTTCTCTCTCTGTGTGTCTCTCTCCCTCACTTTCTCTGTGTGTCTCTCCATCTCTCTTTCTGTCTCTGTGTGTCTCTTCCCCCCTTTCCTCTACATCTCTCTTTCTCTGTGTCTCTCTCCTCTTTCTCTTCTTCCCTTTCTCTCTCTGTATTTTCCCCCTTTGTCTGCACCTCTCACTCCCTTTCTCTCGTTCTGTGTCTCTCTCCTTTCTCTCTGTGGATCTCTCCTCTCTGTCTCTGTGAGTGCGTATCTCCCCCTCTTCCTCTACATCTCTCACTCCCTTTCTCTCTCTCCCTTTACATCTCTCTCTCCCAGTCCCGTATCTTTCTCCCTCCCTTTCTTTCCTTCCTCTGTCTCTGTATATGCTTCTCTCTCTCTCTCTCTCTCTGCCTCTGTCTCTGTCTCTCTTGTTCTCAGCTTAAACCACAGTCCATACTTGCATGTCCCAAACAAACTCACTTGCACCCTGTGTGCCAGCTTTAAATTCCAGGAAAAGAGAGTCTTACCAGGCCAGCAACTTGCTCAGCTGCACCCTGGAAACATACTCAGGAAAGGAGAGTGAGTACAACAAGTCTATCAACTAGTTTGTTTCTCACACTATTTGAGACTCCGTTTTTCTCATTTATATCCTATCTGGCTTTGATTTGTACAAATATCTTGCAATTGCCGAACTGACAAACTGACAATATGTGCCCAGTTTACTTGCATTATTTTATTTAGTCTTTGGAAAAACTCCATGAAGCAAATATGATTATCTCCAATCTTCTTGTGAATTATTTAAAGCATATAAATTTTAAAGCATATAAATATATATGTATACATCACTTAATATTATATATGTATCTCCAAATCATCCAAGTAGTAAGTGGTACAGCTGGGTGCTTGGGTTTAGATCATTCTGAAATGCAAAGCCTGTGTTCCCAAGCCTCATGCTACGAAACATGATTCAACACACATTTCATGGCCTTGTGCAAGTAATAATCCTTTCATACAAGTAGGGCAACTCTATGAGAGACAGATCTCTAGATTTCAGTTAGATGCAAAGCCCAGAATTTCTAGGAGGTGGAATGGTATTCCTAATAAAAGAGTACCACCATGGATCATTTGTTTTCAAAGACTCTGGCTTCAATTAATTTGGTGCATATCTGGGTAGTATCTGATGAATACTTTCAAGTGTTGCATTTTATCTTCATCTGGATGTCTCTCCCATGTGCAGTTCTGATGTTGGTTTTCTTCTGTTGTGGTTATTTTCTGTTAAAAGACAATGATCAGGAACTAAAGAGAAAAGGCATTGGAGATCATTAACACCTTCTCATACCTTTCTTCCTGATACAATTCTAGGATCGAAAAATTTCAAAAAGCTTTGGAGAAAGTAAAAAATGCATTTTTTCAACAGCATTTTGTGTGAGGACAAATGCTCCATGATTTCATATGTTGCTGAAATCTCAAAAGTGTATCACAGAAAATGAGAAAGGCACTTTGGCCCTTATGCATTTTGTTTTTTATTTATCAAACCCAATGGATTTTTCTTTCCTGAATATTAAAATCTGAGAGGCGGTTTGCCTCTAAATCAAGCACATGTCCCTGGGTACTATCATCAGAGGTGGGTGTAAGAGGAACAGGGTATCAGAGCTCACCTGCTGCTTCCAGGTGCCCTGTCCAGCCGCTGTAACTGCATCCTCTGTGAGAAATATCTGTGCTCTCTTCAAAACAAAAACAGCAACAAGCTTCTTCAAGTAGTTGTAAAAATCACCTAGGGAAAACAGAAAACAATGTATCCAGTTAAGTAATCAAGATGATCAGCATGTTACAACCTTCCTCTTTTATGCTTTCAGCGCTAGCTACTGAGGCAGGGCAAGTTCCATTTCTTCCTGCAGTATGGAGGTGACTTCTCGTCCAGAAGGTATCCTGCCTGGTATTATGCTAATGAAACTCCTATAACTCATTTAAATCACAGATGAATAGGTTCCGATAGTATTTGCTTTACTAGCTCATCATCATCAGGACTGATCGCCTATTGTGCTTACTTGTCAATTGTTTTGTAATCTGATTGCCCCAGTCTTGTCCAGCATGGCATTCTTCAGGTTTCATGACCAGCAATCAATTCCTCGCTTCCGCCCTGTTTCTGCACCACTTTGTCCATAATGATGTTATTAAAACACTTGGCATTTTTTACCAAATGCTTGATCAATATGTCAGAGGTGTCAGATTTCTCCTCTTGCTGTATACCTATGTTGGAAGCATTGCCATTCTTCAGTTATACTTTTTAGAATTTCAGGGCAAAGGTTTGGCAAACAAATGTTTTTTTTCTATAGTTTGGGTATGTGGAAACACAGGTGCTGGGGTTCTGGGATTCTTTGTTTCCCTGAAGGGTTGTCTTCTTTCAGATGTGACTCACTGTTGTATCAATGGTTGTAAGTCCTGTGTGCTATTTTCTGGGTTTACAAAGAGGACACATTGTTTGCTGCTGTTGTCTCATTTCCCTTCTGTTTCATAACCACCCACTCAGCAGAAGGTAGAGACCATTAATGCTGCCTCAAAAGTGGGGTGAGGGATGTGCTACTCCGCAAGGGACACTCTCAGCATTAGACATGACATTTGGCATAGAAAGTTTTCCTGGGTACTTTTTGCCACCCATGTGGAATTTAGAGAATCAGAATCAATGTCTACATTGTCTAAATATGTATGCAATTTACACACCGACTTCAGTAGAGAGGATCCCCCTCCCTTCATTGTAGTAACTCTCACAATTCAGCTTAGCATCTCTCCTCAACTTGTGTCTTGTGTCTAGTGTTTTCTCTCCTAGATGTTTCCAGTTGTGTTTCAGTTGTACAGTCACAGTTTCAGCTGAAAAGGACATTAAGCATGTGCTGACCACCTCTTTGTAAAATGTATTATAGTGACACTTAGGGACCCTGGAAGGTCCCTGTCATGCTGAGATCCCTGTGGAGTGGGGGCAGGGAGAGACATACCTGTGTGTACCCTGAAAGCTCCAGTACCACCATCTGTACAAGACTGAGAATGAGGTACAAGATCAGTGCAAACTACTATTGCTAATTTCCTCCAGTGTTGAAAATCATACTTTCAAAGTTCTTTATGCATGAATAAAATATGTATGATTGTACAACCTGTGGCAGGATGCTCAAATATATTTCTTGTATGATTGAGTGAATAAATACAAAAACATGTAGCTGGTTTAGGATCAGCTGTTGGCCTCATGGCAATCACTAGCCCAGGGCAGGGAAGGAGCTGATAGCAGTTAAAGGTATTTCCTTTTGAAAGGCATGTTGCAACTTTAAAGACCCACCCGCCAGGCAGATTTTGTTTGGGAAAGGCCAAATAGCCCAAAGACTAGCCATTTAATGGATATGCAAAAAGAGTGGCTAATTCACAGACTTATCCAAAAACTCCCCTTCTGAAGTTGATGGTTTACAATCCTGCAGTTCCTGGAAACCATTTGTTCTTTAAAAAATCTGATTTTGCTGAGTACAACCTTGTAAGATTCCAAAGGAAATATGTAATCACTCAACACGACCCCCTCCCTTACCTAAACGAGGATATAAGACTCCAGGTCACCTGTTCTGGGGTGCTCAAGCTTGATTTGAATGCATGAAATTCTCAGGCCCGCTGTGCTGTGCTAACCAGCGTAATAAAGTGCCACTTCCTATAATAGTCTCGGTGTCACGATCTCTCTATTTTTCCTGCTACAAACCCAGCAATCCCCTTTCTGGGAATTTACCTGGAGGAGCTCAAATCTTTCTATAAAAAAGATACCTGTGCACGCATGTTTACTGCCACACTATTTACAAGAGCAAAAACATGGAACCAACCATGCTGCCCATTGAAAGTAGACTAGGTAAAAAAAAAAGTGGTACATATACACAATGGAATGTTATGCAGTCATAAAGAAGGAAAAAATTATGAACTTCACAGCAACTTGGATAGATTTAGTGATACTCAGTGATCTATCACAGAAACAAAGAACTGAGTATCACGTTCTCACTCATAAGTGGACCTTGAACAATTATCATAATACTATAAGAAAGGCATTGGCAGCAGTGGGAAACTGCCAGGGGAGGGAGGGGTAGGCACTCTTCATCAAGAAGGGTACCTGATCTCAAATCAGGCAAAGTGGGGACCAAAGAGAGGCCCAAACTTTCCCTGTACAATGACCATTTGTATACCTAACCCTGAGTTGTACACTACATCTTTAAAATAAAATAAAAAAAATACCAAATGTGAAAAAAAGATGTATGATTGAAAAACTTGATTGTGCATATCCAGATTTGCTAAGTACTGGTGACATCATTCTGAGATGGTGTAGGGACTCTACTTAGGAGCTTCCAGCCCCTCCCTACTCCAAACATGGAAGTAAAGAAAAATCTGGAGTCCCTTGAAGGGAAATTCAAGGGACCTAGCTAGCTTTGAGAAGTAAATGACCAACCTGACAAACAAGAAGGTGATCAATAGCTTAAAACAATGGCCACTCAAGTGAAGTAGATCCATAAATTGCTTGGTTTTCTATAGAAACAAAGATAACACCTTAACATATGTCCCTGAGCTGTTTTTCAGAAACCTGGACCCTCACCAGTTAGAAAATGCTGTTTGCCCTCTGGTATGTAAGCCTCAGATAAGGGAGCATGAATATTGAACTCTGACTGCTGCTCTTAGTTCTGAATTTCTTCCTGAGGGGCTTGAAGAGAGTCATACCCACAGGTGTATCCTCAGCATTCTTTTCTTCTGACTCTAAGTTTTTAGACAAAGTCTTGCTTTTTTTTTTATCAATTGCAAATCAAAGAATCTTTGAATCCTCCTTTGACCTGTATGCCTCCAATTCAAGATATCCTGTCTTTTTGGCCAAACGAATATGTAACCTTTATATATTGACTTTCAGTTTTTCCTGTAACTTCTGCTTTCCTGAAAGGTGTTCCTTCCTTTAAAAACCCTTCCCCTTAAGCCACTAGGGAGTTTGAGCTGCCCAATTTTCTGTGCATGTTGTCTGCAATAAGTACCTCACTTTCTCTTGCTGCAGACTTTGATGTCGCTGTTTGGATTTGCCTCACCAGTTGGGTGGACCCAAGTTCAGTTTGGTAGCTGATTCAAAGGCTATATTTGAGATTCCATGACACTCTTATTTTATTTTTCTTAGTTTATTTTTCACCAGCCTTTGGAAGCTTATTTTCAGATTTTCTTATGTGTTTTCTTTTTCCCTCACCCATTCCCTAAGTGTGGCACTTTTTGGCAATTCTACCCTAGATTCTCCTCCCATGGCAATGTGCACCTGTTATTTTGTCTGCATCCTTCAGTAACCTCTAGGCTCTTTAGAGCAAGAACCATCTGCATCTTGCCATTGTTCAGTCTTCAGGAATGATCACAAGGCCTGGAACTCAATAAATCACATGGTTAGGGTTGCAGCCCTAGAGATTGTGATTCAGGCTGCAATAGCACCTAAGACCTGTATTTTTAACAGTATCTAAAGTAAATCTGACTCCCAGTCAAATATGGGAGCCACCAACGAATCTAATAAAGGAGAGTAACTAAGAATAATGTCAAAGAGAGGGGAGGTGATGAAGGGAAGGAATGATCTTGTTGGGTCTGTAGAATATTCTCTTTAATTAGAAACAAGAGCATTTGATCCACTAGAGGATGAATCAGAGAGCAGACCTAGGGAAGAAGATTTGTTTCCATTGAGTCCCACATATGTTTATTAAACATTTGGCTAAAGCAATGTGCTGGGAGGGTAAGTGTGCTCTGTGCTTTCAGGAAGCTTAGGAATTAGCTGGGAAGTCAAGTCATTAGTGTTTCCAGAGACTTCAACCAAATCAACATTCTGTTTTGAAGAATTTCTCCTGTTATCTCATTTATGTATCTAATGCTTCTTTCCTGATTAATTGAATGAGTAGTGAAGACACATTCTGACAGGAATTCAGAGAAGACAGTTTGCAAGTCTGTTGAACAGATAAGTCATGTATACATCCAGAGTAGAGTTAAGCACGCGTTCTTTTGTCTTCTTTGTCTTGTCTTGTCTTACATCCGATGGAGATTTGCCTAGGAGGTGCTGGAATAAAATGTCTAAATGCTTCCTAAAACCTGCCTATTGGAAATTTATCTATCTATGTCTACCCTGTGCTAGATTCAAAGTGTGGGGAGGACTCAGAGAAAGGGTTACAGGGCATGGACTTAGGAAGGTTGAGAGGGTCTTTAAGGAGGAGGATGAAGTTGATCCAACATTGAATGAGGGCTAAGATGAGAGGGATCTAGGAAAGGAGGAGAAAGTGCAGGTAGGTACAGGCAATCCCAGGAGGAACAGTTTAATGAGGTGGAGGAATCCAAGTTGTACGTGGGCAACTGTTTGTAGCTCAGCTCCGCTGGAGTTGAAGAAGGTTGTGGCAGGGAAGAGGAAGGGACATGGACAGTTTCGCTGTGATCAGAGAGTGCAGTGATGGGAGTGAAAGTCAAAGGGGTGTCAAAAGTTCCTACCAGACTCTTTTTTTAAAAAAAGAGGCTAGATGTGGTGACTTACACCTAAAATCCCAGCACTCTGGGTGGCTGAGGCAAGAGGATTGCTTGAGAACAAGAGTTCAAGACCAGTCTGAGCAGCACAGTGAGACCTCATCTCTACAAAAAGTAATTAAGAAAAAAGAGCTGGGCATGGTGACATGTGCCTGTAGTTACAACTACTTGGGAGGTTGAAGAAAGATCACCTGAGCTTAGGAAGTCAAGGCTGCATGATCCTGTCACTGCATTCCAGCCTGGGTGACAGAGTAACCCTCTGATTTTAAAAAAAGGTCCAGAATATTTTGTAAACTTAAATGTGAATTGAAAGGAGGGACCCCAAGAGACTTAGAATAAACTTAGTTCACATTTTGCCTCAGCATAACTATTTTTGCTTAAACTGACATGCTTTGAATCTAGCACAGAGTAGACATAGATGGATAAATTTCCAATAGGCAGGTTTTAGGAAGCATTCAGACATAGCACCTCCTAGGCAAATCTCCACCAGACACAAGACAAGACAATACAAGACAAGACAAGGGTAACCCAACCTTTCAATTCATGGTTTAGCATAATAATTCTAAGAAACTTTCAGGTTCCTTGTCAAAGGCAGAAGGTCAAAGATCACATCTTAGCTGGTTGAAGCTATAGAAATGCTAATAAGACCACCTTCTTGCTGAGGAGCTTGTGGGTTGGAAATATCTAACAAATCTCTTGCAGGAAAAACCCCTCCCCTTGTCTCCTCTCATCTAGCCCACCACGATGGCAGCAATCATGTGACTAACCTACCTATCTTCCTGCTGTCTATCACCTGACATCAGTACCTGCCTCTTTGTGAAGTCATGGAGCAGACCACCACCTGATCACCTTAATGACCTTCCCCCATCAAAGGGAAGGGTTAAAAGGACTCAACCACAAGCAGCCGCTGCCATTGCCTTACTAGACTGTGGTGTGGCCATGTATCCTTTGAGCTATGGCCGTCGCCATGTTTCTTAGCTTTGGTACCCTCCCCTACCTTGGGAAGGTGAATTCCTTCTCTCTCTCATTCTTTTTAAATAAACTATATTTTCTCATCTAACTTCTGTGCAATTCTTTTCATCTTTCTCAAAGCACCAGATTGCACACCAAGCACCCACAACCCCAGCAGATCTAACCTAACATTCTGGAGCCCCAGTTGGGAGTGTGGCCTCACATGAATAAACATAAAATTTCCCCATATTACTGCAGTTTTATCTATGAATTTATTTGCCAACATGATTAACAGTTATTATTTTAATAACATTTTCTGTAAAATATTGACTCTGTCTCCAATTTTACTGAAAAAAAAAAATTACTTGCTGGAACAGTGAGCCTCAACCTTCTATGTGTGATAAAAATACCGAGGCAGTTTTGAAACACATGGATGGATGTTCAGCCTTTCACAAGGAAATTCCAATTAAATTAGTTTGACGGAGAGCCTGGAACAGGTAGTTCTTAAAAACTTCTCGAGGTTGAGAATCCCTGCCACAGAGATGACCCAAAGAGATTCTATATTTGGCTTTGCCAGAATTCAGTGGAAGCTTTAATTGGATTAAGGAAGCATTGCAATTTTTAATCTAAGATAATTAGTAATCATTGACCTTAATAAAAAGTAATTTACTGTATGGTTTGGTTTCAAAGCTGGGAAAAAAAAATTATTCATAGATGCCTATACTGATAGTATGACCCTTCTTATGGCTTTTGTAAAAAAAAGAAAAAAGATTTGAAGATGGAGCTACAAGCTGTACTAGTGAAAGCGTGAGTGAGTGTTGATGCTGGTTCTGAATTATAACAGCCAAAGAGCATCTCAAAGCAACATGTTCTTTTTCTTCTTGTCTCTAACTTAAAAGAGGGATTTATTTTTCCACACTTGGTAAAAAGAACGCTTAGAGTCTTCGACCCAGAGCTCCAAGCTGTAACCCAGAGTGTGTTTTTAGAATTGACTTATCAGCCTCAGAAGGCTACTGAAAAAGGTCTTTGTGGTTTGCAATGTCCTATTTTTTTTTCCTTGAATTACTTTGGATCTGATTTGGATAGTTAAAATTTTTAGCATGAGATTTTGCATATGGGTTGGGCACTGCTTTGAAACTTCTTCTACCATGCATATTTCATGACTGGTATCCTCAGACCCCAAAACCTCCCTGGACAAAAAAATCCTGTACCTATATGACTTTCTTGTTAAACTGGAGATAGACAAATTAAAGGAACTGTCCCTTAATTTAATGAGAAACACTTTTAAAAAGAAAACTTGGCATAATTGAAAATGGCATTGAACAACAAAATACTAATAAAGGAAAAAAGATTTAATTTTTAACTCTGAACTTTTTAATGAGAATATTTTGAAAGAATGACTTTAAAAACTGCAATTTAAAAAAATCACCTCATGTTGGAAGACATGGTGGACCCATACATTTTTTTCTTGATGTGGGAGACTGAGTGAACTCATAAAATGTGTTAAACACAGTTAGGAGAATCCTGTTACTTTAGCTTGTGATGATGGTGCTAACTGCAGAGGAGTGTTGCTCTTGTGGCTGACCCACACGGGCCTGGAACAGAAGAATCTGAGGTGTTGACACATGAAAGCTTTTCTTTTAAATGCTGATCCCTGTGTTACTGGTAAGATAACTAATTCATGTCCTGCAACTCTGAGGATATTCAATCCCAGTAAACTCTCCCCCAGTACTATCATAACAGCGAAATAAAAAGACTAACACGACTAACTCCATTTTAGACTGGGGGAGGAGGTGCTCTGGCTTCTGTTCTTGTTTGCATGTAACTAGAATAATTTTGAAACACTGCAAAGATACCTTAGGAACAAGTAGGCAACTTTCCAGACTAAATCTGTGTCAAAGAGGTATGTGCACATGAACCGTATTTTGTCAAAGATTCCAAGGAACCAGAAGACCAAAGATTCCAAGGACAAAGAGATTCACAACTTTTTTTTGATCCCTCCTGGTGTCCAGATGCCTGCAGTTTTCAGCCCCCTCCTTATCTGGGATCCCTTTCCCTACACCTAGATAAAAACCAAACAAAGCAACGCAACTTAAGAAGGTTCTTTGCAGCAACAAGGATGAGCTGGAGAACATCATCCTTAGTGAACTGACTCAGAAAGTCAAACGCTACATGTTCTCACTTGTATGTGGGAGTTCAATAAAAAGTGGGGGAGCTAAGGTTCAGAAATTACCGATTGGATACAATGTTCATTATCTGAGGAATGGGCCTCTTGAGATCCAATCCCCACCCCATCAGCACCGAGTCACATCTCTTCTGCTTGGCTCCTTACACCCCGGGATATTTCTTGTTTCCCTGCTGTCTCTTTCAACATCACTGTTCTCCTCCTAGTGCTATCTCATGAACCATTTTCTACTTATAGTTTCTCATACTTCCTTCACTCTGTTTTATGGCTAGAGTGTTGAATATTCTGTTTCTGTGTGAATAGATTTGCCTTCCTTTTCTTCTGGGCAACTCCTCATCACTCAGAATCCAACTCAACAATACTACCTCCTCCAGGAAGTTTTTTTAAAAATCTGGGCCAAGTGTCTTCCTAAGACCACACATCCCAGTATCATAACTGGCATGATTTATACACGTGTATTTCAGTCTCATCCAGAGGTGAGCACCTCATGATGTTTTTTCACCCTCATTGCAGCAGGGGCTCACTAGACCAGGCAATGAGAAATCCACCTCTGGATTGACCTTTTGGTGTTGTGAAATACATTTGGTCTTAAGTTCTTAGATTCTCTAAAGTTCCATGTTGTTGTATGCTAATGTTGACTAGAGCTTCAGGATAGGCTTGTCAGAGAAAAGAGGAAGGCAGGATTAGAGGGTTGAGACCTTCAGCCCTACCTCCTGAACTCTGGGTGGGGGTGAGGTGGAGTGGGGTGGAAAGAGGGTGAAGGTCGAGTTGGTCACCAATGGTCAATGGTTTAATCAATTCTGCCTGTGTAATGAAGCCTCCATAAAAACTCATAGACCAGCATTCTGGGAGATTCCACATAGCTGAGTAGGTGGAACATCCAGGGAGGACTTGGAAACTTTGTACCTTCCCCCCAATACCTCACCCTATGTGTCTTTCATAGCCTTTGCAATGCACTTTACAATAAACCAGTGAAGGTAAGTGTTTTCCTGAGTCCTGTGAGCTATTCCAGCAAATTAATCAAACCGAAAGTAGGGGCCATGGAAACCCCAATTTGAAGTTGATTGGTGGCAGCTCCAGAGGCCTAGACTTGACTGGTGTCGAGGGCAGGGAATGTCTTGGGGACTGATCCCTCAACCCATGGGATCTGACGCTCTTTTCAGGAAGATAGCACCAGAATTAGATTGAACAAGAGGACACCTAGCTGGTGTCTGCTGCTTGGTGTCTGGGGAAAAAAATAAACCCATGCTTGGTCACAGAAGTATTCTGTGTCAATGATTATTGTGGTGAGAGAATTGAGTTTTTCCAAAACAGCACACCTTGCTAGTGGGAAGCTTGGTGCTTCTGAAGTAGGGTTCTCAACAAGATTGACTGTAAACAGGCTAATTTTCCTTATAGTTTTTAATCTTTTCACCCTTTTCCAGTTTTCAACACACATTGGCTATAATTTCCTTTTACATTTTCCTTCTTGGAATTCCAAGGATCTGGGGGTTTGATGAAAAGTATTTCTGGGAGACATGCTTGTGTATGATTTCCTGTCTCCACGTTCACACCATGACTGCATGGTATGAGATGAAGACAAAATATCAACTAGCTTAAAACCCTGGCTTATTCATGGTAGCGTTATTTTCAAAACTGAAACACGGTAGCAGCTCCACTGTCCATTGAGGGATAAATGAGTAAGCAAAATATGGTCTATACCAGGGGTTCTCAAACTGCGGCCTGTGGGCCGCATGCGGCCCGCCGAGGACATTTATCCGGCCCGCCAGGTGTTTTTGACGCCTTAACTTGTTACGACTAGCAGTGACAAATATGGAACCGGACATTGACCATCTCATTAGCCAACAGCAGGCCCATAGTTCCCACTGAAATACTGGTAAGTTTGATGAGTTAACTTTACTTGTTCTTCATTTTAAATATTGTATTTGTTCTCGTTTTGTTTTTTCACTTCAAAATGAGATATGTGCAGTGTGCATAGGAATTTGTTCATAGTTTTTTTTTTTTAAACTATAGTCCGCCCCTCCAACGGTCTGAGGGACAGTGAACTGGCCCCCTGTTTTAAAAGTTTGAGGACCCCTGGTCTATACAAACTATGGAATGTTATGCAGCCTTTACAAAAGAGGAAATTCTCACATATGCACGACATGAAGGAACCTCAAGGACATTATGTAAATGAAACTTGTCACTCACAAAAGGACAAACACTGATTCCGCATATATGAGGTCTCTAGAGTAGTCAATTCATGGAGACAGGAAGTAAAATGACAGTTGAAAGTGGCCAGAGTTGGGAAAAAGGAGGAGTTACTGCATAAGGGAGGCAGAGTTTTGGTTGGATGGTGTGATGGTTGCCCAACAATGTAAACATGCTTAAGGCCACTGAACTGTGCATTTAAAATGGGAAATTTTATGTTAGTGTATTTTGCCACAATAAACAACTAAACTCTGGTTTGGACTCTTCCAGATCAGCTTGACACAGTTGTTTGTGGCCAAGTCTTCAGGTAGATTTTGAGGAGGTTGGCCAGGACTGCAATTTTGCTAAGAAAAGTGTTAAAACCCTGTTTCCCACAGGCCTTTGCCAGCATGCCCCATTATTTATGTGAGAGTTACCATTGTTTTGCAGGCAGTTTCTTCTTTACTTTACTGTCTTTGAATAATCTTGAAAGGGGCACTCGCTTGCAGTGTCTTTCAATCTAGCATTCTATTTTCTTGGAGATTTCTTACATCAGGTGGAAGAGCATGACATTTCTCTTACTCCTTGTTACTCTCTAGCTCTGATTATGTCACAATTAGATGTGACTGCACTGCTTGAATGGAGTCCAAATTTAGGCATAATGCTAAATTTTTTGAGCCTGTAGTACTTTTGCATGAGGTTTAGTCTTGACTGGCTTATCACTGAGTTCTGTTTTGAAACTAAACATTAATACTGGTACATCTAAAAAATGTCACTATATACAACTAAGTAACCATAAGAATTGACTTTAAAGTACATGTAATGTTAATTAAAACATTGTTTACAATGCTTTTTCAAAACATAAGAAAATATCTCAGGGGAGTATAACTGAGTATATATATCCTTGAAAGGAACACATTTTACCCTAAGAGTAATGGCATCAAATGTTGGGTTTAGGAGATTAGAGTGGAATTGAGTTATGCTTTGTGAGGAATTCAGCAAAAGAGATAAGTTAGTGCTGACAAGGAAGATAAAAATCATCAGGAAGTTATTCCTTGTGCAGTTTAACAAGTGGAGAAGTCAGTCTGGCACTGTCTGGCAGGGATGATGCAAAGTTTACTCTGTGTGTTTTATTTTAAAGAGCACACGGAATTGACCTGTCTGATGTTTAAAATATCGATTGACATGCTGCATTATAGAATTGGGGTACTTTTGTAAACTGTTTCTGAGAAACTAAAACATTTATTTCTAGAGATTTTCCATAAACCTATTGTCTGTGTAACTGTGATGCTTGGTGACAATGGATACCTTGCTCTCCAGTTTTGATGGTTTATAAACTCTCTCCTGTAGGTGTTTCCTGTGGTAACACATGGGTACCAGGTACCACCTTCTCCGCCAAGGTATCACCTGGGAAAGCAGACCTACTTTGTGAAAAATGTCAAGTGACTTCTTTGAACAGCCTTGTCTGCAGGAGACATTTAATTCAGAAGTTAGTTGAACCTCGCTCACTCTTCAAAGAATATTGATCAACTTAGCAAAGTGTAAGCTGACCAAGTGTTCTTAGCCCAGAGTCTAAAAGAGTTGGTGGGAAAAGTCTACCCCAACCCTTCCCCAAAAATCTCCTTTGAGGCTTAATTTTGAATTTTGTGATGTTAAATTTGATTGTGAAATAAACCTTAGAATGTCTTTATTAGTTCATTCAACATAGTGCTCCTCCTGCATTTAAGATTTTGAACTCAAAGTATATTTTAAACTTTTGCTTTATTAACAAAAATCTTCTAGAACTACCTTTTGCACTTTTTCTAGATTTAAAACTTTTCCATTGCTTAATTTGTATTTTTACATGTAGGTTCCCCAATTTTTACGGTGATCACTATTTCCTAGAAGAGCACACTAAACTGAGATTAAAGAAAGCACTTTCAGAAAACAAACAGCCCATTTTACTTATCCCTGCTCTTATTATGCAAATACACTTTATATATCATGATCCTCCTGCACTTTCAGCAACATCACTTACAGCCATAGAATGCCATTGTTCATGAAATGAGAAGTTCTTGACATCAAAAGAACTTAATCAAAACTTGGTAAAGGCAGTAAGGCTGTTGCAACCAACTCACAATGTGCATCTCATTTTTATGTTTTGACATTATTTGAGGAAATTTAAGTTAATGTGACAAGCTCCAACCTGCCTTAGAAGTAAGTAACTACAAAGTGCTTCAGTTTGGTGCCATCTGCCTCATTTCTGGAAGATTATCTTTTTCTAGGAAACTTATACGTTTGTTGACACAGAATGTTTTTCATAATTACACAACTGAAATAATCATTTTTTTTGCATTTGTAATTTCAGTGTTTCTACTATCCAAATTTCAGCTCTGTGAAGGCACATGATCTGATTTATCTTACCTGCACAGGGTTGGCCCATGGTGATGACTTGTGGGTTTGTGTTGAGTGAGTTCATAAAATAAATAGGTTTAAATATCAAAGTCAAATTTGGTGTTTTTGTGTGCTTTTTCTTTAAATACGGTAACAGAAAAGATAAAGATAAAGACATATTAAATAGACTGTAACAATAGTCTACTGTAATTTCCCCTTCCTGTACGGCCATTTTCAACTTGTTTAACATCCATTTAAATGTACCTTTTCTTTTGAAACTGTGCTGAGAGTGATGGTGTGCTTGGCTAGATGATCCTCTTACAATGATTAATAGGATGTTGTATACCTGCAAAAACCTGAGGTATACAAAGAGTTGACACAGAGTTCTTGTCCTGAAAGAGTGGTCCTACATTAGATAGCCATCTTAACACATAATTATGTTCACACATTTACTTAACACCAAAAGCGATCAGGAAATATTTGCTGAAATGAAAAGGAAATGGTATAAAATTACACATAACACAACTGACAGTTGTATATTTTATTAAAAATTACCTAGGCTATGTGAAGACTTAAGATGGGGTAAAAGCAGACATCATGTGAGACTTGCCATCTGATGAGAGATGACCTTCACAACATTGAACTGAGAACAGTTGTCTATGTGACCAGTGGACAAAGGCAGATCTCCCTAAATTCATTCTAAGCCTGTTGCAATGTCTTGGAAAATCCACTTCTTATAGAAACTCAGTTTGAAACTATGTGTAAGTATACCATTTTATGTTAAATGAGATTGTGATATTCCCTAAAACAAAGTCTTCAAAATACTAGAGTGCCCCATGTCTAGTCTTTTTAAAATATGGGAAGAAAGTTAAGTTCTATGTTTATGTGTTTTACAAAACAACAAAAATAAAATAAAAGTTCTGAGTATCCCTTCATGGTGATTTAAATGAAGAATTCTGTGAATAACTTGCATGCGTATTTCTTTATCTAATAAAAATCACGATCATTTAAGACATACAGATTATCATTTGCTTGAAAAAGAGCACACATCTGGAGGAAAAAGTGCCCTCAGTAGAAGATGATAGAGTATTTCACAAGCTTGTTTTCAAGACTGCATTTATTCCATGTTTCCATCAGGTGGCACTGTGCGAATATTGATGGTTAGAGAGCTTTCTTCCTTTCAGAGAAAATACAACCAAAAAAAATTTCTAATTCTGACTTTAGTTTCTAAAGCTAAACTTAAAAAAAAAAAAAAGATGTAAAGTTTATTAATATCTTTACAGAAAAAAGATGAAACAGAATACAGCTACTGAATATGGGATAGTTCCTTATTTACAAGCTTTACTATGGGAGGCACATTTTAATCAGCTTTTCAAATAATCAAAGGAGTACAACTTTTTTTCTAGAAATGTCAGGGTTTCACTCTTCAGGTAGAAGATTAATGAAAACATTAAGTGACTGCTCCAGTTAGAAGATAAACTGATACCTTAAAAATATGTTTAAAAGGGTAATTGCTACTTAAAAATAATTTTTTCACAAAATTATTCTTGTGGCTAAATCAGACAGTTTGTTTGCTTAGAAAATCTGGTTTAAAAAAAGAGTATCTTATGAGTATGTCATCATTTAAGTACATGCTTTCCAGTCAGTTTTTTCCAGCTAGTTTGTTCTAAAGCCCTGTTATCTATTTTAGTCATTACACAGTTTGGTGTGCCAGAGAAGTAGACATCAGCCTTAACTCTGATTGCAGGATCCAAAATTCATGGGTCACAGGAACACTGTGGCTTGGGCTGTGGGTCAGTGTGGCCTCCAGAGATTGAAACAGTGAGATTCTGCTTTGGAAAGGATCTTCTCAAAGGGAGACACCAAGAAGGACGATTCAGTGCCTGTCAGATGGGGCTTCAATGAAGTTCTGGAGGAGAAAGAAGAGTTTTTGGTCTCTCCCATATTCACTGGCAGTGGTACTAGTCATTTCACTGAGGCTCTGGCCTGCTGGTTGGGACATGTGGGCAGGGCATTGAGGGCAGGAATCCTGAGCAGCAGCTGTCAGCCAGTAAAGTGGGGCAGCACAGGGAAACATGATCGTGGCATCTGAAGAAAGCACCTGCAACCTCTGCAGCAAGCTGTGGTTTCCAAGGACCCACTCCCAACCTGGATGGAGACCCTGTGCGTGGCTGCTCCTGGGTAAATCCACACAAGGTTGAATGCCCACCTTCCTCAAAGGTGCTGAGTGTGACGAGAGATAATGGAACATCAGGTCGAGGAGACTGTGACCATTAGGAAAACACACATCCAAAACCACCCAATAATTGATTACACTAATGGCATAGCTCAAAAAGATAATAGAATGTGTGCTCATGATAATCTATTACACTGATAACATATCTCAAAGGGATAATAGAGTTTCTGCTTTCAGCTTGTGATGCTTTGGAATTAGCATGATTAATATGGCCCATTATGTATGATCTTAGATGTAGAAAAAAAAAAACCACACACACTATTTTACCTAAAGTTGTAAACTTATAAAAGTAAACAAATTAGAAATAGGAACTTAGTTTCCAGGTCATTTTTAATACTAACTAAAAACTTCAAATGGCTGAAATGTATTTTTTAATACTGGTTCTCTTTTGTGCATATGAAATGATATTGCTTAGATACCTCTTTGGCACTTATTTAAACAATCTATTCATTGCTTAAATATATGTTTCATAATAGGAAACTTATTAAAATAGTTTATTATAGCAATTAGATCTGGAAGAAAAGTAAAAATAATACAGTTTACTTATAGTGTATAGAAATACTAAGAATAAACTCATATTCCTGCAAAGAAAATAGTCAATTTAAAATTCAAGCATTGTATGCACTTGGTTACAGACTTGGGGGAGTCCCTGGAAGTCACAAAAATGGAAGGGCTGACAGGGTTGCCCACTACCCCTCCTGTGGTCATCCCAGACAGATCATATGGGGTATGAGTCAAGGCACCCCAAACCTTAGTGAGAATACTCTCAGGTCATAGCAACCTAGGGAGCAAGTTGGGATTGGGTTAAACCACAGAGCCCTGTTAAGGATCCAGAGTCCTTTTGGAAAGCTACCTGTGCCCTTTCTTGGGTTCTGAGGTCTCTTGGGGGGAGGATTGTCATCCCATGCTGAAATGCGCCATAGACATCCTCATTGTCAACTTGGCAGCTACTGGGCAGATATGTTTAGAAATTCTCATCCTGGACCTTGTCGTGATCTTGGGGTTGGGCTGCAGGATTCTGCAGAGAAGTAAGCAGCTCTAACAGCTGCTCTCTTTTCCATAACCTGTTCATTTGTTTATCCACTGCACACATATTTCGAGATATGGAAAACATAGTGATGAGCTGGAAGGTCCAACACTTTATTATGGTTTGAGCCGCAGCTGAAGGACCACAGATACGTGGCACCTAGTTTCCATCTCCAGACTCACTGACTCAGGATCGACATTTTCATAAGGCCCTGGCCTGTCCACACACACAGCACAGGGTTATCGCCACTTGTCAATCCTCAGTGCCAAAGAAAGGGTAAAATGTCACTTGCACGGTTGCAATTTACTTTGCTTATCTCTTACTGAGGATTAAGAAGGTGACCCCTGACAGCCTGGTGGCCTAGAGGAGTCACATTGCTTATAACTAATTGATCCAGGCAAAGTGAGGACATTGGCAATTAATCACACCTTGAGGTTGCCCTTATCCTTATCCTTCTCCTCTGGTTCCTTTATCTGCTGACCTCTGTCAATTCTGTGGTCCTGAACTCCAACAGAGGGTGGCCAAGATGGAGGAGGGAGCGAGAGGGGCTCGGATCCATCCATGTTACTATTTCCTTGGAAACTCTTGAGAATGGCTGGATGAGTGGAATGATGGGAGGATGCATTCATGGGTGGCTCTGTGGTGACTAGTCTGAGTTGTGTCCTGACAGTGCCACAAAACGGCTGCACAGAGAGGGGAAGCCCAGCAGCTTTGGGGGTGTTGGAAAGAGATCCCGATATCATTGCTAGTGCCTGAAATTGTTAACTGCTTCCTTTTTTGTCTTTTCTCAAACCAATCAGACAAACAATGTTGTGACTGCATCTGTAGAATTAGCTTGAAATGGGGCTCTTGGGATCAACAAGTGCACCCAGAAATACACTTTGAAAAGTCTTGAAAGCTTCTTTAATTAAGGAATTTAATGAAGACTCTATCATGGGCTTCTTGATTCGTCTCTCTTTTCCTCTCTGTTCATTCCTGTTCCTATCAGTGCATAGAGAAGTAGAAGAGCTTCACACCATAGACAAGTAGAAAGGCTTCGCACAAGCATGGCAGAACACTTTGTAATTTTATCTTCATAAAGAGGGGAGGTTCAGACGCTTGAGGCAGGAAGGGCAGCCCCTGAGTCCCCACAGCACAGGGCAGCTGGGCTTACAGGGGAGGGTTCTGGTTCCTGGACATGAGGTCACATGGAAATTGAACTCACTGACCCAGCAGCAGCTCTCTGGCCACCAGTCCATCACTAGGTTTTGGGGGTCTCTCAGTCTTTGTGTTTGTATTATTAGAGGCGGGGTCTTGCTGTGTCATCCAGGTTAGAGTGCAGTGGTATGATCATATCCCCCACCATGTCCTTCTGTGTGACATCAAAGGGGCACAATTTAGTATTACTGGAAACTTGACCAGTAGATCCCTGAGCTTGTCTTTTCTGGCAGGTTAATATGATCATGACAGGCTGGGTTCGGTGGCTCAACCTGTAATCTCAGCACTTTGGAAGGTCAAGATGAGTGGATTGCCTGAGCCTGAGGGTTCGAGACCAGCCCAGGCAACTTAGCGAGACCTCGACTCTACAATAAATTAAAAAATTAGCCACGCATAGTAGCGAGCACTTGTAGTTCCAGCTACTTGGAAGGCTGAGGCAGAAGGATTGCCAGAGCCCAACAGGTTGATGCTGGGGTGGTCCTGAGTGTACCACTGCACTCCAGCCTGGGTGGCAGAGTGACGCTCCTACTCAAAAAACAAAAAAATAATGATCATGGCAGAATGTGATGATGATGACCAGGTGTGGAGGCTCATGCCTGGAACCCCAGTGCTTTGGGAGGCCACGGAGGGAGGATCGTTTGAAGTCAGAAGTTTAATACCGGCTTGGACAATATAGTGAGACTTCATCTCTACAAAAAATTAAAAAGTTAACCTGGCATGGTGGTGCATACCTATAGTCCCAGGTACTCAGGAGGCTGGGAAGGGAGGATCACTCGAGCCCAGGAGGTTGAGGTTGCAGTGAGCTGTGATCAGACCACTGCAGTCCAGCCTAGGCAACTTTATCTGTAAAAATAAACAAAAACATTTTTAAAAAAGAAAGTGATGGTGATATTCAGGACTTATTAATTTAAAGGAACTGTATTTGAAAGGTGAATCTCACAAGTAGGCAGGATTGGAGTGTACTCATACAGACTTAAGACTCATCTGATTCTGAAACTTAGAGAAAAAATGAAGAACAAAACACAACAAAGACAACAAAAACAACCAATCCTCTCTGACAGGATAACAGAAAGAATACTCCAAATTTATTCAAGGCAACAATCTATCTGTTTGTTATTAGGTTGGTGCAAAATTAACTTTGGTTTCAGACTGTGAATTTTATTTTTTTAATTTTAATTTTAAAGATGTAGTGTACAATTCAGGGTTAGGTATACAAATGGTCATTATACAGGCAAAGTGTAGGCCTCACTTGGGTCCCCATTTCTCCTGGTTTGAGATCAGGTACACTTTGTGCCCGCCCCACTTCCCTGGCAATTGCCCACTACTGTCAAATCTTTCCTTGTAGTATTATGATAATTGTTCAGGGTCCGCTTATGAGTGAGAATATGTGGTACTCAGTTCTTTGTTTCTGTGATAGATCACTGATATTACTCCAAATCCATCCAAGTTGCTGTATAGTTTATAAGTTTGTCCTTTTTTATGTCTGTGTAATATTTCATCATGTATATGTACCATTTTTTTAAATCTAGTCTACTTTCGATGGGCAGCACAGTTGGTTCAGTTTTGTAGCAGTATTCACAATAGCAGACTGTGAATTTTAAATCATTATAACTAGGCTCAAACATATCTTTATTAATCAAAATAGGAACCATTATAATCAACAAATTTTTGCCAATGATAAACAAATTTGTTTATTCCTGTAGCATAAAAATCCTTGGTTCGGGATTCGATGAACTCTTGGAAAGCATTTTCTGCATCCTGCTGGTTGTGGAAGCATTTTCCCTGCAAAAAGTTGTTGAGATGCTTGAAGAAGTGGTAGTCAGTTGGTGAGAGGTCGCATGAGTATGGCGGATGAGGCAAAACTTCATAGTCCAATTTGTTCAACCTTTGAAGCATTGGCTGTGCAACCTGTGGTTGGGTCTTATCATGGAGAAGAGTTGGGCCCTTTCTGCTGACCAATGCCAGCTGCAGGCATTGTAGTTTTCAGTGTACTGCATTTATTTGCTGAACATACTTCTCTGATGTAATGGTTTTGCTGGGATTCAGAAAGCTGAAATGGATCAGACTAGCAGCAGACTGCCAAACAGTAGTCTTTTTTGGGTGCAAGTTTGGCTTTGGGAAGTGCTTTGGAGCTTCTTCTTGCGCCAACCACTGAGCTGGTGATCGGTGGTGTTGTATATGATCCAGTTTTCATTGCCTGTCACAATCCAATCAAGGAATGGTTCATGTTGTGATTTCTTTGATTTTCGGTCAGCTTATGAGGCACCCACTTATCGAGCTTTGTCACCTTTCCAATTTGCTTCAAATGTGGAAGGACCATAGAATGCTTGACATTAAGTTCTTTGGCAACTTCTCGTGTAGTTGTAAGGGGATCAACTTCCGATGACCAGCCACTATGCTCCTCATCTTCAAGGCTCTCGTCTTCTTTGAAAAACTACTTGAACCAACACTGCACTGTACACTCACTGGCAGTTCCTGGGTCAAATGCATTGTTGTTATTGTGAGTTGTCTCCATTGCTTTATGATTCATTTTGAACTCAAATAAGATTTTCAAGTAAGAAAATCATTGGAATTTGCTTTTTGTATAACATCATTTTCATAGTCTAAAATAAATATAAAATAAACAGCAAGTAATGAGTAATTATAAAAAATCATAAACAAGAAATGCACATTAAAATGATGTGTAACATGACCATATTTTTTAAAGAATGTATTCCAATATCAAATGGCAAATAGCAACAATGCAAAATCCACAGTTAATTTTGCAGAAACCTAATATTAAATATAATTTGCTAACAACCACTGAATATAAATTCTACTCATCACCACGTGAAAAAAAATAATTTGGTTCAGGAAGATACACACATTGTGTCTGCACCTTCAAGGCGGTGCCTTTTTCCCCACTACTTTGTCACATGTGTCTTTTCAGACACCCCTTTATTGCCTGAACTTATAATGACTTATGCTCAGTCTCCAGCAATATTGAAAACACTGCTCTGTGTGCAAATCATATATCTTTAACACAAAGAAAACAAGCAATCTTTTGGGATGCCTCTATGGATGTCAAAAAAGACCATAATTTTCCCTGTTTGGATGCTGTTATTAGCAACACAAAGCAGAAGGAACTTTCTAAACAAAACTCAGCTACTGTAGACAATGTATCATTCCATATTTTTGTGCTTCTTTTTTTGTTAGCGACCTTACATCTTATAGCAAATTCGTCTCCTGGCCTTTGTTCACAGAGCAATGAAGAACATCTTAGTCCCTGTGATAATAACAGTAATTATTGGTTAGGCAGAGCCTCGCCTCGTCAAAGCCTGCTGTAGTTATCAATTAGCTAATTCAAGCAGCGTCCCTTACAGAGGCTGACTGCCACTCCTGATAATATTACAGCACTCGGCCATTATGTGCTGACCTTTGACTCTGCTGCGGGAAGGGCTGGGTTGGTGGCCGAATTTAAAGGCTGGTATAATTTTCATTCATCCTAGTAGATGCTGCAATGTGCACAGCTTTCTGAATTGAATATAATGAAGAAATCCACATTTCTAAGTGATTTTCATAGAATTCTGTGCCTCCATAACCAAACAGACAGCTCTTATTTCTCCTGCACCAACACAAGTTTTGCCTAACACATTTCACATTGCAAACGTATTTCACCGATATCTTCTTCACAAAGCACAACACGGTGTAGGATCTTACATACAAATCTAGGATAAACACTGCCCTGTCTTCAAGAAATTCACGTTCCAGTTTTGAGACACAAGTAGGTGGGCAAATGGTTGTAATACAACCTAAACTTTCCTTCAAAATTAAGTCAAAAGCACAATGGGAACACAGAGGTGTAAATAGTACATTAAATTAAAATGTGCGTCAGTCCATTTTAAAAACCTTGAACTGAAAACATGTACTGCATTCTAGAACATCCCATAACACTAAGACATTGTGCACAGAGAAGAAATAAGGGCGGGATATTGTGATTCAGAGATGGACAGTAGAGTAAAATGGTATCTTCATTAAACTGGATGACTGTAAGTTTTCTTTCCAACTCTAGTAATTGTACTATAATGCAATGATTAACTCATTTTGCTAGACTACAGGGTAGTTTTTACTCTCTTGCAAATAATTCTGTATGTGTATATCAGAGTGCAGGGGAATCAATAAAAAATTCTTTTTGTGTGTCTACTGCATACAATGGGGAAGTGCAAACGCATTCATAAGGAACCAGGATCTTTTGATCTTGTCAAGCAAACTTTTCAGTCAGCTGGCAATTGTGGGATGGAAATGGGGAGATATTTCACAGAGACATGGAATGATAGACCTAAAAATGAAACTTGAGTTGATCTATTCTAGTTTGCGTGTGGTGCAAGGGATGACTCAGGTACAAAGGAATCGATGACTCATTCAGCATCCCAGGAGGAGTTAGTTGCAGATACAGGAATGAAATCCCTGTGTCCTGCCTTTTGATATTTCCCCTCGTGCTTGGAACACAGAACTGTGTTCTGTGCACAGCATGACTTGGAGGAAGAAGGGAGTGCAGAGTAAGGTCGCCTCACTTTGAACTCTGGCTCTCCAACTGCAAAGTGAAGTTTAAAAGAGGTTCTAGCGATTGCATCTTAGCTGATTTTTATTTATTTACATTTTACAAAATTTTTTGGAGTCAGGGTCTCACTCTGTAGCACAGGCTAGAGTGCAGTGACATGAAAATGGCTCACCACAACCTCGACCCCCTGGGTGCTGGCAGTCCTTCTGCCTCAGCCTCCCAAGTATCTGGGACTACAGGTGTGTGCCACCACACATACCTGGCTTATTTTTCTGATTTTTTTTTTTTTGGTAGAAACAAGTTCTTGCTATATTGCCTACGCTGGCCTTGAATTCCTGGGCTTAAGTGATTCTCCCACTTCTGCCTCCCGAAATGCTTGGATTATAGACATGAGAAATTGGCCTTACCTGAGTTTTAAAAGCGGAGTTTAGTGCAATAATTGCCTGACAGTTTGAGTCACATTTGCTAAAGTATTGTAAAACTACATCTGCACTCCTATTATCAAACTTAGGGAAGAAGGGAGAGGTTGGGGTTGGAGAGACTAATATTGGTACTTATTTGGGAAGCCATGCCACCTTTCAACAAGGGAGGGAACAGTTGTGCCAGTCATCTTCACCTGATGAAGGGACTTCAAAAGGATCTCCCAGAGACCATTCTGTTTGACACTGGGGACTGGTTCAGATACACACCTGGAGATGCAGTTGATTCTAAATTCTGAGGGCAGAGTGAGGAGGGGATGACTAGAGGGGGAGTGGCACCAATCCATCATCAGCAGTGGGACAAGGATACGTGTGAGCTCCCCAAGGGTCAGGATCACTGTCTTGGAACATTCTCTTCCCCACAGAATTCCTGCCAGGGCAAGGTGAGATCAGCAGAAAGAGGCATTGGGGTATCACTGCATATAGTAGGTAAGAATGCAAACCTCAGCACATGGATTGCAACATGTGATCTGAGAACTCTACCTTGAAGGCTCTGTTAGGGACCCTCAAAGACTCCATGAAAGGGTCCCAAGGCCACAGTACAAATGTGTTAGACAGACAAAACTCTCTCTTACATCTGCCTTGATGGGCCCCCTCCCCGCAAGTCAGCTAAACAAGGAAGGCAGGGACCGAGTGGCTAGGTCCAAGGCTGGACTGAGTGGCCAGAAGTTTTCAACTGGATGAAAAACGGAAATTTTGATAATGACTTGAAATGAGTTTTACTACCCAGAGTTGACACGGAAAAGGCTGGTTTCTTCTCAAGGATTCATCCCAAGGTGGGGGAAGAAGGGATAGACAGAGTCAACCTAAAGTGACAGTATTGAGAAGGATCCAAGGTCATTTCTGTTTCCACCCTACTGAGTTCAGCTAATCTGACAAACCAGCTGTCTGGTGGCTGAGAGACTTCAGCAGGTTATCTGAGAGTTAATGCTCTATCTCCCTTGCTTGTCTTTCAGGGTCCTGTGAGGATTCGAGGAAGTGAACATAGGCAACCACCCTCGGAGACTTGCCACACAGCAATCCACAAGATAGGAAACATGCTTGACAGCCTCCTGAGTGTCTTGCCTCTTTTTCTCATATCCGATTATGGAACCAGCAGAAGTAGAGGGTGAAATATCCCACTTCAAGGGCTTATCCTTTGTGAAAATAAACATACAACCAAGCAAAAGTACAATAAGAGAGTTCATACTTAAATGCCAAAAATCAACTTGTGTTTCCCTCACGTAGGTCAGTACTCTGAGGAAAATTCTCAGGGTAGAAAAATTAAATTCTGGATAGGAAGCATTTTGAGAAATTGCCAATCTTATGATAAATGGGAAAGGCCTTAACTCTTAAAAGGTTGGGAGTCAGAAGTAACCAGACAAGAGCAGGAATGTCCATGGCACTGGGTGTCAAGTAAAGGAGTTGTTATCAGGATCTTGAGCATGGTTTTGGAAAACAAAACTGGGGAATAGACGTTTGAACCACCCACATGAAGGAAACTTCTAAGGGATTTGCTTAAGCAAATAGAAGGAAAATGATTCCAGAAGTGTTGAGTGAGGTCTAAGAAAAACACTGACCAATTAGGATGGTCGTGATTCATGGAAGTCCAGGCTTTGTAAAATGTAATACAGATGCTATTGACTAATTTATGGATTACAACTTACGTTTGATCATGTGGGGAGATGGGATGCTGATCCTCCAGTCCAAAATCCGTGTAAATTTTTGACTGACCAAAACTTAACTAATAGCCTACTGTTGACCAGAAGGCTTACTGATAACAAATAGTCAGCAACACACATTTAGTGTGTTATATTGCATTCTTAAATAAAGTAAGCTAAAAGGGAAAATGTTATTAAGAAAATCATAAGGTAGAGAAAATATATTTACTACTCGTCAAGTGGAAGTGGATCATCATAAAGGCCTTCATCCTTATCTTCTTCATGTAGAGGCTGAGGAGGAGAAGGAAGAGAAGGGGCTGGTCTTGCTGGCTCAGGGGTGGCAGAAGAGGAAAAAAGTCCACTTACAAGTGAACATGCACAGTTCAAACTTGTGCTTTTCAAGAGTCAACTGTATTTCTTAAAAGAATGAAATAATATACTAGACAGCAAAGCAGGTAAATATGGAGGTAGATCCTCTACACTGAGGTGTTCTTCAATTTGTTTGTTGTAGAGAGAGGAATTAGATGTTTTAAATTTTGTCTTACGTTTTATCTTGGAAAAATTGCTAGGGTATCAATTCTGTCATGGAAGTAGAACATATGTTAGAAATAGAAATCCAGTAGGAAGGATGGGGATGGAAATAAACAGAAGAAAGTTGGGTGAATTACATTAATTTTATACCAAATAGATCTTTAAGCCAAAAGCATTATTAGGGACAAATATAGACTAATGTTGTAATAATAATAATTTCCAATTATTGAATTTTCTTACCAGGATAACGTAGAAACTCTAGGTAGTTAATAAAATATCCTAATATGTAAAGCAAAAATTGTAAGAAATTAATTTCTCATTATTTAATTTCCTAACCAGGATAACATGGAAATTCTAGGTAGTTAATAAAATACCCTGATAACGCAAAAAATTGGTAGAAATTAATTTCCCATTAATTAATTTTTCTAGCCAGGAAGACACAGAAACTCCAAGTAGCTAATGAAATGCTCTAAAGTATCTAAAGCAAAAATTGGTAGAAGTACAGGAAGAAAGTGACAAATCCTTGATTGTAGAGGGAAATGTGAATATAATTATCTTGAGTATTGATATGGATAGATTAAGCAGACATAAAAACATCACTAAATAAGTGAAAAATCTGAACAGTGATTGTAATGACCTTGGTCCAAAATGTATATTCTATATTACTGACATTGGGAATATATGTACTTCTCAAGTACTTATGGGGTATTTCCAAAAACTGGCGCTGTTTTAGGTCATGGGACAAAGTTCACCCGATAGTAAGTAGCTCAGTCACATGAACTGTGTTCCCTGGCTCCACAGGCAATAGTGGACATAATGCATGGAAACTCAAGGGCACAAGAGGGCAAGATGATGATGATGATGATGATGATGATTATTTTGAATTGGAGTCTCACTCTGTCGTCCAGGCTGGAGTGCAGTGGCACACTCACGGTCACCCCAACATCAACCTACTGGGCTCGGGAGATCCTTCCGCCTCAGCCTTCCAAGTAGTCAGAACTACAGGCATGTGCTACATACCTGGCTATTTTTTTTTTAATTGTAGAGATGAGGTCTCGTCAAGTTGCCTGGGCTGGTTTCAAACCAGTGGGCTTAGGCAATTCACTCACCTCGATCTTTCAAAGTGCTGGGGTTACAGGCTGAGCAATCGAGCCAGGCTGGAGGGCAGGATTTATGTGGGAGTTTTACACGTTACAAATATTAGAAGAGCTGAAAATTAATAAGCTAAGTGTCTACCTGCAGATGTTAAAAAAGAGTAAGATTAATTGTAATAATAGTCAAAAGAAGGCAACAGTTATGACAGAGGCCTTAAAAATTATACCAACAGCGAAGTAAAGAAGAGGAAAAAGCAAAAGGCAAATTAATAATATTATAAAATACAATGTTAATATATGTGGGGGAGCCCCAATAAACCTGGAATTATCTTTTGGAGGGCGGACCCCCTGTAGTACAGGCTACCCCCATTGGGTAATTGTTCTAGGAACCCATTGACATTAGTGTACCAGCTAGCATTGTTGTGAGAAGCTGTTTTCTGCTTCAGTGAATTTTTTTTTTTTTGTGGCAAACAGGTGACTGGTTCTTCCACCATGAAAACACACTTACCCACATAACATTGACTGTTCAGCAGTTTTAAACCAAAAATGGCATGACCTCTGTGCCCCACCCTCCATATTCTACCAATCTCACTCCAAGCAACTTCTCTTTGTTTCCCTGGAAGAAAAACATCCTTGAAGAGAAACGCTTGGCAGATGTGGAAGAGGTAAAACAAAAAAAATGGCAGAAGCACAAAAAACTTCAAAACTGAAAAGTTCAAAAACTGTTTTGAGTAGTGGAAAAAGCATCCCAATAGGTGCAATGCATCAAACAGTGAGTAAAGGTGATTGAAATTTAAACATGTAAGAATAAATGCACAATTTTATATAAACATATTTAAGGTTTTTTGTGTCCCCCCTCTATACAGATGTATTTGAGATTAAAAATTAAGAAATAATATGAATAACTTTATGTTTGTTGTAGTCTTAGATAAAATGAATATTGTATAAATTTCGAATAAAATGAAAATCTTAGGTACAAGTGGAAAATTTATTAAATAATTTACCTTGCCAAAAGTGATTTAAGAATATAGAGGTCTGAATAATCTTATTAAGGGAATTGAGTTAGTGATTTAAAAAAAATTCCCATAGGAATTTTCCAGTCCCAGATAATTTTACAGGTGAGTGCTATCACACTCAGATAATTTTATGGATGAGTTCTACTAAGCTTTCAAAGACAATTCTAAACTTAAACAAACAGAAAAATGAAACAAAACAGAAAGAGGGGCATTTTACTCACCTAATTCAATAAACCAGTGCAATCTTCATGACAAAACCACAGGGCAGTACCAGGAAAAAAAAATTGACAAGACAATCTCAATGATGCATATAATTCCCAAAAGCCATAAGAAAAACCTCAGCAAAATAAAACCAGCATTGTATCAAACTATGCAAATTGCCAGGTTTGTTTTGTTTTCTAATACAAAGATGGATGAATAGAAGACAACATATAAAAGTTATTTAGCTCAGTAACAGATTAAAGGGAAAAGTTTGATGATCTCAGTAGATTCAGAGACCTTTCATAAAATGTGAAACTTATAGTTAATCAAAGAGAACACCTAGTACAAGAGGACTTCCTTAACTGATATAACTACGGAAAGTCTACAATAAAATCAGTTTTGATAGAAAACATAAATAAACTTGTTTGAATAAAGAAGACAAACAAGAATGTTTATTTTCATGATCTCTACATAAAATTGTATTGGAGGTCTTAGCAAGTGTTTCTGCAAACCCACAGCAATCAAAAAATATTACTGAAAATACTGTACAAGCAGCAATATTATAAAGTACCTAGGCATAAACGTAACATGTGTACAGAACCATATACAAATATGCTAAATACTTATTAAGAGCATTACATTTTATCTTGATAGAAGGAGATAAACCGTAATATTCCACAACCATGAGTAACACTCAATATTACAATGCTTTCAAGTTTTCCCCTTAATACTCTATAGATTAGTTGCAGCTCTGATATCAAGTAGTGCTTTTCGTAATACTTGGTAAGTGGATTCTAAAATTTATAAGGAGTAAAAGACCTAAAGATGTCAAAATAATATTGACAGGAAGAATGTTGCAGAGAGAATTGCAAGACTCCTTATGAAGCTGAAAGAGCTGAGGTAGTAAGGACTGATGCAGGGGACACAGAGCCCATAGCGTGTGTGGGTATGTTGTGGCGATCTCACAGACAATTAAACCAAGAGCTACCCTGTTTCCCAAGCCTAGACATGTAGTTCAGAGACATGAAACACGTGTCCACACAAAAACTCATGCATAAATGTTCATAAGCAGCATTGTTCATTGTGACCCTAAAGAGGAAATAATGCAAATGCCCAAAAGATGATAAGTAGATAAATAGAATGTTGTGTAACCAAACAACAGAATATTTGGCAATAAAAAGAAATGAAGGATTGATTCATGCTATATTTTTGATGAGTGCTGACAACATTATGCTAGGCGAAAAAATCAGTCACAAAAGACCACATATTGTAAGATTTTATTTGTATGAACTGTCCCATATAAGCAGCAAATCTATAGAGACAGAAAGCATGTTAAGTTTATTTCTTTGTATTTGATCCAATTTTGTGCAATTGTTGTCTACCATTATGTTCTCTAGCATGTTACAGTTTGTTATGTGAAGACTGTTGACTTTTGTATGTTAATTTTATGTTGATTCTTTTATTCATGACAATTATATTCTGCAAACTCATCACAAGCACTTAATTAGCAAACGTTGAACCATCGCTTCTAGGGAGAATAAAATGTTAGGTTCCTCTGAGCTTCTGGTTACAGCATTTACTTCAACTGATCAATACATAACCTTGTTTAATGTGTGTTTCTGTTTTTTTCTGTTTATTATTGTTATTATTGTAGTAAGAACAGATAATGTGATATTTATCTTCTGAACAAATGTTTAAGTGTAAAATACAGTATCATTCAACATAAGTACTATGTTGTACAGGAGATCTTTAGAATTTTTTCATCTTGTGTAACTGAGACTTTGAATAGAACTTGGGGGACATTGTGTTAAGTAAAATAGTCAATTATAGAAGGGAAAATACTGTATGCATTCACTTATTTGAGATCTCAAATACTCAGACTCATGGAAGTATAAAATAGAATGATATTTGCCACAGGATGGAGGGAGAGATGGGGATGGAGACTTGCTATTAAATATGTGTTTCTATTTAAAGACACCTTATTTCATTTTTGCTGTTGGTTCATTAACATTAAAGTCATGACCAGCAGCACCATAATTCCTGCCTCATCTGATATCCATGTTTTCTCCATTAAGCACATCACAGCCTTCTTGCACATAAGTCAGCACTTCAGTACTCACCAAGGGCCATTTTAAACAGAGAAACTCACCAAGACACAAATCTGCAAAAAGCATGTCACCAACTAGACTTGAAACGGTACTTGTTTTGCTGTACAAAGCCAAAACAAGGAGGTAGAGCCTTGTTCAACCTCAGCAGAATAGCTCAAAGCTGTTACCTGCTCTCAGCATGTCTGTGAGTGACTTCCAAAAGTGCCGCCAGCATTGATTTGAGGTTGCAAATAACTGACAAGCTTCTGCAAAGCCGAAGAAACCATCAAGAGAGCAGGGAGACAGCCTACAGACTGGGAAAAAATATTTGCCAACTCCAGGTCTGACAAAGGCTTAACATCTTGGATCTACAAGGAACTCAAACGTGCTGAAAAGAAAAAAACAAACAATCCCATTATAAAGTGGGCAAAAGATATGAACAGACACTTCTCAAAGGAAGACATCTGAGCAGCCAACAGACACATGAAAAAATGTTTCAACCTCACTAATCATCAGGGAGATGCAAATCAAAACCACACTGAGATACCATGTAACTCCAGTCAGAAATGGCAATTATCAACAACTCAAAAAATAACAGTTGCTGGAGAGGGTGTGGCGAAAAGGGAACACTTCTACACTGTTGGTGGGAGTGCAAACTAGTGCAATCTCTGTGAAAAACAGTATGGTGATTCCTAAAAGCTCTAAATATTGACCTCCCATATGACCCTGCAATCCCCCTACTGGGAATATACACTGAATAACTCAAATCACTCTATAAAAAAGATACCTGCACACGCATGTTTATCGCAGCATTGTTCACAATAGCAAGAACCTGAAAGCAACCATGCTGTCCATCAAAAGAGGACTGGATTAAAAAAATGTACATATACACGGTGGAATACCATGCAGCCATAAAAAAGAACAAAATCATGAATTTTGCAGCAACCTGGATGGAACCAGAGTCTATAATACTGAGTGATCTCTCACAGAAACAAAGATCTGAGTATCACATGTTCTCATTCATGTAGTGGACCTTGAACATCCAATGTGATACTATAAGGAAATGACTGACAGTGGTGGGAAACTATGGGGTTGGGAGGGGAAGGGAGATGGGATCAATGGTAGTAAATATCTGTCTGGGATGGGGAGAGACCTCTTATCAACAAGGGTGCCTGAACGGAGCATATTTGTATACCTAACCCTTAACTGTACCCCACAATATAATTAAAAAAATTGATTATAAAAAAAAAGCTTTAGTGAGCAAGGGAGACTGCAAATACTGACCACGTGAACTGTGAGAGTTGGTTGTGTTGAATGCTAGCAGAGATCTCGGCTTCCTTTCTTCAAGCCTGGTCTTAGTGAGGTTTCCCCAGTGACTCTCACCTGAGTCCCATATTGGGTGTATGAGTGTCTCGGGGCTACCCTAACAATTACCATACACTGGTTTAAAACAACTTACGTTTACTCTACCACTGTTCTGAAGGCCAGAAGTCCTCAGTCACGGTGTGGGCAGGGTTGACTCGTGCTGGAGGCTCTGAGGGAGAAGCCTGCCTTGCCCCTTCTAGCTTCTAGGGTTGCCCCAATCCTTGTCATTCTTTGGCTTTAGCTGCATCACTCCAACTTCCATCTGTGTCTTCCCATTGCCCTCCCTGCTGTGTCTCAGTTCTACTTCTGCCTTTCTCTAATAATGCACTGGCTTTAGGGCTTACCCTAAGTATGAGGTAATATCTTCCTACGACTCTGAACTTAATTACATTTGCCAAGACCCTATTTCCAAATAAGGTTAGATTCATAGGTACTGATTGTCAGAATTTAGACAAAGCTTTTCTGGGGTTAGTATTCCACCCACTACACACTGGCTTTAGGTCTATGTTGGCTTTAGGACTATGGCATGTGTGTTTATGCATATATACACACACTATGATATATGTGCACACAGACTTGTGCATATATACACATACATATGTACATATCTGTGTATGCATATAATTAAATATTTAAAATACCCTTCTGTTTCTGTTTTCTTTAGTTGTTTTCAGCATTCAACAGTTTTGAAAATAATAGTATGATTTCTTTCTTAAATCTACTAATATGGACTTTGATATCTAATATTTGGACAGCCTTACATCCTGAAGTAGATTCCACTTGGCCTTGGCATATTGTTTCTTATTGTATTGTATTGCATTCAATTTGCTGATATTTTATTTAGCTTTTCTGTATTGATATTGATGATTAATATGGTTTATAGTGTTCTGTTTTGTATTATCTTTATTAGATTTTGATAACATTATTATACTTGCCCTGAAAAAATAATGAGGATGTATTATTTCATTTTTAATACTCTGGAATAATAGGCAGAATACTGAATATTCACAGATTTTGAAGATTTGTCAGAATTTCTCTGTGAATCCTTCTGGGTCTGGTGCATTGTATGTGGTATAGTTATCTATTATTTTATTTATTTGATGACATTTTATATTTTTTTAATTAATTAATTAATTATTTTTATTATGAAGTTGTGGGGTACAGTTAAGGGTTAGGTATACAATTGCGTTTCATTCAGGCACCCTGTTGATATGACAATGTTGATCTTCCGATCCATGAGCATGGGATATTTTTCCACTTGTTTGTGTCAACTTTGATTTCTCTGAGCAGTGTTTTGTAGTTTTCCTTGTAAAGGTCTTTCACGTCTCTGGTTAGGAAGATGCCAAGGTATTTCATTTTTTTGTGGCTATTGTGAATGGAATTGCGGTTTTTATTTGGGTTTCTGTTTGTTTATTATTGGTGTAAAGAAATGCAACTGTCTTTTTTACATTTATTTTGTATCCTGAGACTTTGCCAAAGGCTTTTATCAGTGTAGGGAGGTTTTTTGACAGATTCTCTTGGGTTTTCAAGGTACACAATCATATCATATGCAAAGAGAGATAACTTGACTTCCTCTTTTCCTATTTGGATACTCCTGATTGCCTTCTCTTCTCTGATTGCTCAAGCCAGGACTTCCAATACTATGTTGAACAGGAGGGGTGAGAGTGGGCAACCTTGTCTTGTTCCAGTTTTCAGGGGAAATTGTTCTAATTTTTGTCCATTTAGGAGTATGCTCACTGTGGGTTTCTCGTAGATGGCTTTTACTATTTTGAGGTATGTTCCCCGTATGCTTAGATGTTCAAGCGTTTTTATCAAGAAGCGGTGCTGGATTTTATCAAAAGCTTTTTCTGCATCTAATGATATAATCATGTGGTTTTTGTTTTGACATCTGTTGATGTATTTAATAACATTTATGGTTTTACGAATGTTGAACCAGCCTTGGACCCAGGAATGAAGCCTACTTGGTCATGGTGGATGATTTTTGAGATATATTGCTGAATCCGGTTTGCTAGGATCTTGTTGAGAATTTTAGCATCTATGTTCATCAAAGATACTGGCCTGTAGTTCTCTTTCTTTGTTGGATCTTTACCTGGCTTGGGTATCAATGTGATGTTGGCTTCATAAAATGATTTGGGGAGCATTCCATCTTTTTCAATTGCTTGGAATACCTTCAGTAGGATTGGTATCAGCTCCTCCTTAAATGTCTTGTAGAATTCTGCTGGAAAGCCATCTGGTCCAGGACTTTTTTTGTAGGAAGGTTTCTTATTATGTAGTCGATTTCCTTGATTGTTATTGGTTTATTTAGGGTCTCAACTTCTTGTTCCAACTTAGGTAGGTTGTGTGATGTCAGAAAGTCTTCCATTTCCTTCTGGTTTTCAAGTTTGTTTCCATACAAGTGTACGTAGTAGTCTCTAATGATCTTTTGTATTTCTTCAGGGTCAGATGTGACTTCATCTTTTGTGTTTCTGATTATGCTTATTTGGTTTTTTTCTCGTTTTTTCTTGGTCAGTCTAGCTAGGGGACCATCAATCTTGTTTACCCTTTCGAAGAACCAGCTTTTTGTTTCATTGATTTTTTGTATTATCTTTTTGTCTTCTATGTCCTGGATTTGGGCTTTTATTTTGGTGATCTGGATTCTTCTGCTGAAATTAGGGTTTTTGTGGTCTTGCTTTTCCAGCTTCTTTAGGTGGCTTGTTAGGTTGTCAATTTCTGTTCCTTCCATTTTCCTCATGTGTGTTTGTAGGGATATAAATTCCCCTCTTATTACAGCTTTTAAGGCATCCCAGAGATTTTGATAAGATGTTTCTTCATTTTCATTTGTTACCAGGTATCTTTTGATCTCTGTTTTGATTTCATCATTGACCCAGGAGTTGTTTAGCATCATGCTGTTTAGTGTCCATGTCTTTGTGGGTTTTGGGGGGACTTTGTTGGTGTCAATGTTTATTTTTATTCCACTGTGGTCTGAGAAGGTGCATGGTAGAATTTCAGTCCTTTTAAATTTGCTTATGCTTGATTTGTGTCCAATTATGTGGTCAATCGATCTTAGAATATGTTCCATACGGTGATGAGTAGAATACGTATTCTGTGATCTTTGGATGGAGTGTTCTGTAGGTATCAATTAAGTCCATTTGGTCCAGAGTCTCATTGAGGTTCCAGATCTCCTTGCTGATTTTTTTGTCCTGATGATCTGTCTAGGGTTGTGAGTGGGGTATTAAAGTCCCCAGTTATGATGGTGTTAGAGTCAATGTCTTTCTTTAGTTTTCCTAGAAGTTGCTTTATGAATGTTGGTGCACCTATGTTGGGTGCATATATGTTTAGGATAGATATTTCTTGTTGATGGAGTGAACGTTTTATCATTATGTAGTGGCCCTCTGTATCTTTTTTAATTTTTGATAGCTTAAATGGTATTTTGTCTGAAATTAGGATCGCGACTCCTCCTTTCTTTTGTGTTCCATTTGCCTGAAAATTTGTTTTCCCATCCTCTTACTTTGAGTCTGTGTATGTCCTTTGTAGTGAGATGGGTCTCTTAAAGGCAGTATATTGTTGCCTGGTGATATTTTATCCATTTTTTCATTCTATGTCTTTTCAGTGGTGCGTTTAGTCAATTCACATTCAGACTAATTATTGAAATGTGAGTTCGTCCCTGGCATGAATTTCTTATTGAGTTGTTGTTCTTCCACTTGGTTTTTTCTTTCTTTCTTTCTTTTGTCTTTCTTTTGGTTTTGGGGTTGGTTCGTGTATATTTTATTCTTTTCCCTGTACTCTTGTGAAGAACATTGTTCTTTTTTCCTTTTCTTCTGTGTTTAGTACTTTCTTAAGTGTTTCATGGAGAGATGGTTTGGTGGCAGCATAAGTTCTTTGGGATTGGATATCTGGGAAAGATTTTAATTCTCCCTCACTGATGAAGCTTAGCTTGGCCGGGTAGGTTATTCTTGGTTGAAATTGTTTATCTTTTAGGACTTTGAAGATAGGACTCCAAGCTCTCCTAGCCTGCAGTGTTTCTGCAGATAAATCTGCTGCTATTTGGACTGGTCTTCCATGGTAGGTGATCTGGCCTTTTTCTCTTGCTGCCTTTAGGATTTTTTCTTTTGTGCCTACTTTATTTAGGTGAATTATTATGTGTCTAGGAGTTGGTCTTCTCATTTGTTGTCTTGCAGGGGTTCTCTGAATCTCTTGTGTTTGAATTTTTGCATCACTGATTAGTAAAAGGAAGTTTTCTTGAATGATCTCATGGAAAGTTTGTTCCAATGTGGTCTCTGTTTCTTTTTCTGCCTCAGGGAGTCTGATTACTCTTCGGTTAGGCCTCTTGAGGTAGTCATTCATCTCTTGAAGGTTTTGTTCTGTCTTTTTGAGCTTATTTTCTGTGTTTTTAAGAGTTTGGGTTATTTCTATATTTTGGTCCTCAATCTCTGAGATTCTTTCTTCTGCTTGGGTAATTCTGCTTTCCATGCTCATCAGTTTTTTATTTATTTCATTCACAGTATTCTTTATTACTGTTATCTCAGATATCAGCTCCTTCCTAGTTTCTTCTTTTGTCTCCTCAGTTCTTTTTACTCTCTCCATTATTGTTTTGATATCTACATTTGCAGTTTCAGACCCTTCATTCTGGGGGCTTTTCATTGTTTGCATTCCAAAGTCAGTTTTCTCAGTGTCTGCTCTCCCAGGCGTCTGGGAGAGACCTATACTCTTCTTTTGGTTTTTCTTCATTTCTGTAGGTTTTTCTCCCTGTCCCCCTTTCCCTCTCCTTCTTCAATTCTGTTTTTGAGGGAAGGTGGGGTTGCTTTTATTTTTCTTCTGCAATGACCTGTTCTTCTTTATGAGGGTCTTCTGGCTTTGTTCACTTTTCCCTCTGCTTTACAGCCTGTCTATTCAGCAGTATGTAGTCTTGGTCCCTAGATTTAAAAATGGAGTGTATAAAAGAGGAAAATAATGGAGGAAGGGGAGTCAATAGGGAGTTAGAAAGAGAGAAGTGTGAGAGGGAAAACAGATTTACATACCAACTATCAGGTGAGAAAGAGACACAGGGCTGGGAAGAGGTGAAGAAAGACACATAAGAAAGATTCTCTAAAGAGTACTGATAGCTACACAGAGACAGGCCAATAAAATCAAGAAACAGTGTAAGTCAGAAGGTAAACAACAAACGTGATCTAAACCAACCATTACAATGATAAAATCATAAGTCAAAATAAGCGAAAGAGAGAAGTGCGAGAGGGAAAACAGATATACATACCAACTATCAGGTGAGAAAGAGACACAGGGCTGGGAAGAAGTAAAGAAAGACATGTAAGAAAGATTCCCTAATGAGTACTGATAGCTACACAGAGCCAGGCCAATAAAATCGAGAAACAGTGTAAGTCAGAAGGTAAACAACAGATGTGATCTAAACCAACAGTTACAATGGTAAAATCATAAATCAAAATAAGCAAAAGAGAGAAGTGTGAGAAGGAAAACAGATAAACATACCAACTATCAGGTGAGAAAGAGACACAGGGCCAGGAAGAAGTGAAGAAAGACAGGTAAGAAAGATTCCCTAAAGAGTACTGATAGCTACACAGAGACAGGCCAATAAAATCAAGAAACAATGTAAGTCAGAAAGTAAACAGCAAACGTGATCTAAACCAACAGTTTCAATGATAAAATCATAAGTCAAAATAAGCAATCAGACTAGAGTCACTTCTCTGATCTCCGATTCCGGCCTCTCCCTTTTGTTTTTCATTGCAGCGTAGGGGTGGGGCTTTGTCTCTTGTTTCGCGCTGTTGCCTTAGGAACTGAGGTAAAGTTTGTTGATAGGTGGGTGGGGCAATGGAAGTCTCTGCCTGGAGAATAGCAAGGTAGTTTAAGCAGATCTGTTTTTCTCCACTTGTCTGGGTCCCCTGGCTTGGGGTCTTGCACTGAGTGCCTCAGCCAGGGTGGGCCCAGAGTTCCAGAGCTCCAAAGCTCCAAAGGGCAGGCAGTGGGTGGCGAGAGTGGCTCTGGGCCCCCCACAGGGTACTTCAGCCAGGAATGGGACTGGTGTCTCTGAGGGGCGGGCGCCCAGAGCCTCCCTGTGTGACTGGCGGCTTGGTGCCGGGTGCCGGGCTGGAGACAATGCAGCCAGGGAGAGAGCTGGAGGGGACTGGGACCCAAAACTCCCACGCACGCAGTGGAATAGCAGCAGCAGGAGGCTGCAATATCTGGCCTTAGGAAATGAGGTAAAGTTTGTTGATAGGTGGGCAGGGCAATGGAAGTCTCTGCCTGGAGAGTGGTGAGTCAGTTTAAGCAGATCTGATTTTTTCCGCTTGTCTGGGTCCCCTGGCTTGGGGTCTCATGCTGAGTGCCTCAGCCAGGGTGGGCCCGGAGTTCCAGAGCTCCAAAGTTCGAAAGGGCAGGCGGTGAGTGGCGAGGTGGCCGCGGGAGTGGCGCTGGAACCCCCACAGGGTACTTCAGCCAGGAATGGGACCGGTGTCTCTGAGGGGCGGGTGCCCAGAGCCTCCCTGTGTGACCGGCAGCTTGGTGCCAGGTGCCGGGCTGGACACAATGCAGCTGGGAAGGGATCTGGAGGGGGCTGGGACCAGAGACTCCCACACATGCAGTAGAACAGCAGCAGTGGTGGGAGTGCAATATCTGGCCCTGCGTGGGACCGAAGTTCCCAGGCCTGGCACCAGCACGGTTGGTGGTGGGCTGGGGGATGGGAGAAGAGAAGTAATAGCCTTTTTGGGAACTCACGTTCAGAGAATCTCACCAGTTCACCTATGCCATCGCCATCTTGCTTCTCCCTCTCTCGACATCTTATCTTTTTAAGCTTTGCAATTCTCATGGAATCAGTCAAGATAATATTTATTTCCTTAGGAAATTAGATGTGTGTTTAAGGTTTTCCTAATGCCTTACAAATAGTTTTTTGATGTTTGAATAGACACACATAAACTTCACATATGTGATTGTATAATTTGATACATTTTACCTCATATCCTGCCTTGAAATAATCTCTAATGTTGGATAATAAATGCATCATTCCCTCAAAAGTTTCTTTTGCAATTTTCCTGTCTTACCCTTCCCCACTCTACCCTGTCCCCAAGCAACAACTACTCCCTACAGATTAATTTGCTTTTTCTGGAATTAGATAGAAATTAAAAATACAACCTCTACTCTTTTTGTCTGTTTTCTTTCACTGAAGTTATTATAATATTTCACTTGCAAACGTTAATGTGGAGGACATATTAGTTGATTTGTCTTTTGTGAATACCTGGAAGTAAGATTTTTATGCCCTAGAGTAGGGGCAGATATATGTTTAGCTTTACTAGAAACTGCCAAACTCTTTTACCAAGTAGTTGTGCCACTTCACACCCCCATCAGACATGACAAATCATCCTCATGAACACTTGATACAGTTAGACCTTTATGACACTGAGTTAGACACTCAGACAAGTGAGTGCAGCTACTTTTTTTGCTTTTGTTTTGTGATTTCCTAATCAATAATGGGGCTGAGCCTCTTTTTATATGCTTATTAGGATCTGTGTTTATACCAGCTATGCATCTTCTTTGGTGAAATGTCTTAAATATTTTTCCCATTTTCAAATGAGGCTGTTTATTTTATTCTTATTTGGTTTTGAGTGCTTTAGTTATCTGCATTTAAAACCTTTATCAGATATACGAATTATAAATACTGTGACTTCTTTTAGTCTGTGACTTTTTAAAAAAGATCTTTACAATATATTTTTACAAACATTTTTAATGTTATTGTGGTAAGAAATCTTAACTTGATACCTACCCACCTAAAATGTTTAGTGCACAGTGCATTCTTATTGACTACAGGTACAATGTTGTACAGCTAATTTCTGAAGTGTATTCATCTTGCTTCACTGACTCTTTATGTCTGTTGACTAGTAAATTTCCATTTCGCTCCTCTCCTAGCCCCTAATAACTGCCACTGCACTCTTCTATTCTATGAATTAGAATATTTAGATACCAGGAATCCTGTAGCATTTGTCTTTCTGTGACTGGCTTAATTCGCTTACAAGGTTTGTCTATGTTGTCTCATGTTACAGAACTTCCCACTTTGTGAAGACTGGGTGGTATTCCTTTCAACCCTGGTTGTTTCAACATCTTGGATATTGTGAATTGTGCTGCAATGGACAGAGGTGTGCTAGCATCTCTTGGAGACCCTGATTTCAATTGTTTTGAATTGATACTCAGAAGTGGGATAACTGGATCATTTGGTGGTTCTATTTTCTTTTCTTTTCTTTTTTTTTTTTGAGTTGGAGTCTCACTCTGTCGCCCAGACTGGAGTGCAGTG
>NW_007245698.1:60222-91579 GCF_000164805.1 Carlito syrichta | reverse complement strand
AGCTCCTGGCCACCGCAGCCTCGACCTGCTGGGCTCTGGCGATCCTTCCACCTTAGCCTTCCAAGTAGCCGGAATTACAGGCATGTGATATCATGCCCGGCTGATTTTTTGATTTATTGTAGAGATGAGGGCTCGTTGCCCAGGCGGGTCTCGAACCCGTGGGCTCAGGCAATCCACTCACCTCAGCCTCCCAAAGGTGCGGGATGATAGGCTAAGTCACTGTGCCCGGCATTGGTTCTATTTTCAATTGTTTGAGGATCTCCATATTGTTGTCCATAATGGTTATAGCATTTTGTGTTCCCACTAATAATGTACAAGAATTCCAATTTCTCCACAGGATAGTAGCCATCCTGATGTGTGAGATGATATCTCACTGTGGTTTTGGTTTACATTTCCCTGTTGATTAGCAATGTTGAGTGTTTAAAAGTATACCTCCTGACCTTTTTGCCTGTGTTCTTTGAGGAATGTCTATTCAAGTCCTTTTCTCCTTTGCTGTTATGACTGGTACTGCTATAAGTATTTGCATACAAGTTTTCCTGTAGTTCTACTTTTGCTTCTCCAATGTGTACATAATTGCTAGATTGTATGGCAGGTGTGCGTTTATAGTACACTGCAATATCATTTAATAAAGTGACTTTGTAATTTATCATTCCTAGTAGAAATAGAAAAATTCTGGTTGTTCCAAATTCTGACCAAACGTTAGTGCAATTTTTAGAGTCATTCCAGTGATTTTGTAGTGTGATCTCTTTGGAATTTTAAGTTCTAAAGTATTTTAATTTAAGAAGAACTAAAATGCATTCAAAACTAATGGAACTTCCAAAATTGATTAATCTTCTTTGTTTGACCACATCTTTTTACCTCTTTAATAGTGCACTCTATCTTAGGCTCTTTTCAGTCTGAGTTTTCACAATATAAATAGGTTGAATTTTTTGAAGGCATTTAAAAGGTAAAATTAAGAAATAGAATAACACTAGATAATCATATATAATAAAATAATTTAAAATATTTTTATGGACTTTGGTTACTCTTGCCTTTTTATAATTCTTTATCACATGGATATTTTAAGACAAGTGAGTCTTATAAGATGTGTGGTGCAGTTCATTAAAAATTCAGAAATGATGACAATTATCCTTTATATTTTGGATCAAAATCTTTCCTTGCCATTCAAGTCTTCTCAGGAATGATGATATAAAAATAAACACCTATTTACAGGTGTACTTTACTTTTCCTTTGGCAAAAATGAAAAATGTTCAAAATAAGGGAAGCTTGCTTATGTATTAAAGTATTTCAGATAGTGCTGTCTGTCTTCATAGTTCTCCATATTCTTATGAATTTGTTCTCACATTTAAACCCTATGCTGGTGTTGAAACTGGATATTAAAATAATATTATATGTTATGATTTTAAAAACAAAGACAATATCCACATCTTTAAAAAAATATTTAATTATTAAAATTAGATGTTTAGATATTCCATTTCTAGGATGTGGTATAATTTTTGACAGACAAATACTCTTGCTGAGGTTAATTTAAAAGTATGATAAATTTAAAATAGACAACTTTTAAGTAAACAGGACTTACATGGCCAAGATTTGGGAGAGAGGGAACCTCAAAGATGTGACCCAATATTATGTAAATACTATTTCCCTTTAAGCACTTGCCAATTCTCTACACAGGAAAAAGTCCTGATAGACCTGGCAAAATATATTTTCTGAGTGTCTTTACTCTGGGCAGAGAAATTGAAGAATTTTATGAACCCTTGCTGTGTTGGAGAACTAACGATATATTGGTCCAGGATCCCAGAAAGAGAACTGAGCCTAACATTCTGGCAATTATCTGCTTATGAAAATTTACCAAATTCTGTAGTTGTGTGATGCAGAAGTTCTACAAATCCCAAGTCACATAAGCAAAAATATAATCACATATAGGCACATGATAATGAAGCTGCTGAAACCCAGAAAGAAATAAAATTAAGTACCGCCAGAGGAAAAGTCATATAACTTAACACCAGTGATAACAAAACAACAATAGTATTTACAGCTGACTTTTCAATTGAGGTAATAGAAGCAAGAGTAAGTGGAATGACATCCTTACAATGCTCAAACTAAACAGTTGTCAATTGAAATTTCTACACACAATGAAACCCCCCAAATAAAGGAAAAAACACAGAGTTTCTAGGCCTGAAAGGAGAGAAAACATTCACCAACAGACCTGCAGTTAAGAAAATACTAAAGGAAGTTCTTCCAACATTAAAAATAATAATTCCCACAGAAATATGAACATTTAGAAAGTAACAAAGAACAACTTTGGCAGACTGTTTAAATAAATATTCAGAAACAATGATAAAAATTTCCTTTGATATTTAAAATGGATGTATAATAAAAATGATGACTGAGGGAGTAGATGGAGTTAAAATGCTCTAATTTTCTTGTTTTATTGTATAGTCACAGTAAATAACATTTATGTTATAATATGGGTACATGTTGCAATCACTGGGAAGAACACTTACAGAGGAAAAAAGGCATTATTAGTTAGTTACTGAACAAAATTTTTAAAGTGTGTCAGTTTATTAAAAGTATTTAGACTGTTGTTTAGAAAAATGCAGATATTAATTAGCTGTTTTGGCCATCCTATAAAAATCACTTTCTGTGAAACTGTGTTATGTTTAGATATTTCTTAATGTATTTTTATGTATAATTAAAATGACATAAGGCAGATTATAAAATATTTATTTAATAATATTATTTAAATAATTGATATAACATTTTTACAAAAACAAAACATCCTTTCCTTTTTGTTTACAAAAGTAAAATTTTTTTTTTTTGAGTTGGAGTCTAGTAAAAATTTTTTAATAGCTACATCCTTTTCCATCAAATTATGTCCAATTTTTTCTAGATATATTCTGTTACAGCAAAGTATGGAGGATTTGAAAGAAGGAAATTTCCATATGTAGCACTGAAAAATAGCAAAGCCATAAAAAAATTGTATTGTAATAATTCTCATATTTGAATGCATCCATCCATAAAGGTGGATAATTGGTCAGCACAGGAATTTACTAGCTGTACCATGTGTTCATGTAATCTTGTTCTGATGGTTCCTAGAGAATGATTGTGGGGTGGGGGGGCTGGAAGATGTGGATAGCCTTCACTTTCTTGATGTTTTCTTAGCAAATACTTCTCTTTTACTTTATTGAAACTTGAGTAAAATTTCCAAGAAAAAGAAAATAATTCCTTTGCTTGATATCATAATTTTAAAATTTTAAAAATGTATTTAATGCAGAAATTTAAAATATTCAGACCAAAATTTTATCTATTCTAATATTACATTTGTTTCTGGAAAACCACTTCTGCTTCTACAACTCCAGTGGACACCCAGGAATCTGTCTGTGAATGATGCCCCAAGGCTCTCCTCTCAACCCTTCCTTCAGAGAGTCTCCCAAGAGGACTGTGCCCACTACCTTTCAACATCTTATACTTAATGCTACACCCAAATGATACTTGGGCTCAGCTGTTTATTGTAAAGTGATGGAGGACACTCTGAATTAGGTGCAAACTTTGTTGTTCATTGAGCTTAATATTTAATTTTTTTTTCTATTTTAATAGCTTTGGAGGGTACAAACAGTTTTAGTCTGGGCTTAGGTTTTTACCACCTCACCTGTAACATTGTACCCTATAGGTGATTTTTTTATCCTCCACCTCTTCCCTTTTTTGGCTTTTGAGTCTCCAGTGTCCATTGTACCATTCTCTATGTCTTTGCATACCCTTAGTTTAGCTCCCAATCATAAATGAGAACCTGCGTTGTCTGGTTTCTGTTCCTGAGTTAGTTTACATAGGATGTTCTTCAATTGCATCTAAGTTGCTGCAGAATACATTATTTTATTCTTTTTGATAGCTGAGTCGTGTGTTTAATATTTACAAATGTGGTCTTAGTTGGGTGCGGTTGGGTCTTTGAGTCTCACCACATATTATCTAGTGCTTACTGAGCAACTCATGGGTCCCAGGCACTGTTCTCGGTGCTTAACATCTGTTAACTAAATTATTAACAGAACTCCAGAAGCAAGTATTCTTATTTTCTTAGTTTTACAGTTGAGGAATCAGAGATCTGAAGAGTGTAATAACTTGCTCCAAGATCCAGCGAAGTAAATGATGGCTTCAGTCTTCCAACCCAGAATGAATGTGTACTTCTCTATCTCTGCCCTGTCTACCTGGTTTGACTGGACTGAGATTCACAGTATTCAGTTATCTCCTATTTTTAGATACTTCCTTGTCTGTAGGTATGGCCTTGTGACCCTGTGTCTGCTCCTACCCTTGCTCCAGGACTATGGAGTTGTAGGATGTGATGTCATGTGGGTGTCATATGCTGGTAGAGCTTCTGGTTGCTGACGGTGGTGGTGGTGGAGGACTCTCAAATGGTTTTTAACAAAGTGACTTCAAGAAGTGCCTGCTGCAATATTTTAACTTTACAGCCCTAAGCAACTTTGTTTCTAAATAATAAAAGAGCCCCTTAACAAAGTAAACATTTTTTCTTCTTTTACACTTGAGAAAAACATAAAGGTGGTACTTTGCATTTAAAAATCACATGGTCAAAATAACTTATGCTTTCCATATTTAAATGTTCAATGGAGTTATATGTTCATGGAATTTAAAGGAAAAGCGATTTTTCTTTAAGATTGTATGTATTAAACAATAGCCATTTAAAAAATTGAAATACCATCTTGGAGGTATTTTCAATACCTTTATTAAGATGTCATTAATCTTTTTAGAACAGATCACTGATGAGATAAATGTAAAGCAAAAATGTTTACTACCACAGATTCTCTTCTGTTGTTTTTCACATTTCCTTTTGTGTCTTTACATATATTCAAAACTGAAAATTAAACATGTATTCTTAAAAATACATTTTTGAGAGGGAAGTAGTTACCAGTATATTAGCGAGAAGTATGCCCTTGTATGGCCATGAATCACAACTCAGAGATTTCCCAAAATGTCATAAATAATATGAACTGTAAATGTAAATATGAAATCTCAGATGAGAAATAACAACTTATTTTAATAGCATAAACTAGAAATATCAACTCCATACCACTTCCTTCAAACATAGTGCAAAGTGGATACTTTTTTCTTTCAGGGATGAAAGCTCTAATCCTTTCTCGACCATGAAACAACAAACCTATAAAATATAACTGTGAAAGTAATCTATTAAAATGTGCAAATGAAGATACATACATTTTAAAAAATCAAATATATAATTTCAAAGGAATGAAATCCTGTTCGTTCCTAAACATGATTAAGTAAAGGTTTTTTATGTATTTTACTGATAGGCAACATGAAGCCAACTCGGAATATAATTCCTTTATGCTGGACAAGAAGCCATAAAATGAGTTGCTTCAAGTAAGGACACGACTTGTTTCTCTATGCATTTGATGTCAGTCAACAATTTGGATGTGAATTTTCGAAAGCGCTTAACATCTCATTGTTTATCCTCTCCATCTTGCTCAAGAATTTTTGAAATTGTAGAGGATTTGGGGAGTTTGGCAAGAAAAGAAAGCAAGCTATTTTCTATGCTCAGGGATTCTGAGATATGAGCAAATTATGTGATTTGACCATGCAGAAAGTGAGTTTCAAAACCTCTGCTTGAAGCTGGTTGCCTGCAGGGATTTAATGCTGGAAATGCTCCCCTAAAACCAGTTCTTCTTCCATTCTTTCATGATCTAAGCAAGTGATTTATCTTTTTAAAAATTTTCCTTTGTATTGCCTAGAAAAACGATATTTTAATATATATTCTAGTAGGTACACATCTTCTAAATAAAATAGAGTCGTTCTTCCTGTGTGGTGTCCAAAAAAGACAAAAAAGTCTGTTTAATGTAAACACTTATATCAAGTGTTTTTAATAAGGACCCTGTCTTGCCACAAAATAAGCTGGATTGTTTTATCTAACAAGTGCCAGATTTGAGTTTATTGGAGGCTTCATTTGAGTCTGTGTCACTATGGTCATGACAAATACAATTCTGCACCTCTTAAGGGAAGTACCTGGGAAGAATCACCTTACCAGGGAGAGCGCACTTAGAACTCCTCTTGGGAGTGCTATCGTTAATCTCATGTGCCTACTTGGCAAGGTTGTTGTGCCCGTGGTTTGGTCAAAGAGTAGCTTTGGAGTGCTGTGAAGTCATTTTGTAGCAGTGACTCATCTTTAGGATTTGAGTAAAGCAGATAGTTCTCCATCCTGTGGGCAGGTTCACCTAATCAATCGAAGACCTTAAGAGAAAAGACTGAGGTTTCCCAAAGAAGAACAAATTCTTTTTAAAAAGCTGCAAGATCTGTTTTTGCCTAAATTTCCAGGCTGCTCATTTATCCTACAGACTTGCCAATCCCATAATCTCATGAGCCAATTCCTAAAAATTTCTCTCTGCATGTATATATCTATATTGTCTATCTCTTATCTCTGTCTCTTACTCTCCCTCTATATCTCTATCATCTATATCTATCTATAACTACAACCATATATATCATCTATATTTATCTATATCTATAGTCTATATCTACATCTACATAGATACATCTATTAAGATATATAACAGCTATTAAGATGTATACATTTATCAATATCTATCTATCTATCTGTCTATCTATCTATCTCTATCCATCTTGTGGGAGTGCTCTGTTGCTCTCTGGAGAATACTAATACAAGAATATATTCAGGACTTTCTTTCTTCTGTTGCCTCTTTATATATTATGTTTTGGTGAATCTGAACAATTGAGTTCAAGATTTCATAGTGCATGCTTATGTGGGTTGGAATTATTCCAATTTTCCTGGGGAATCACTGACTGATTTCAAATTAAGAGCATGAAGCTTTTTGCACCACTTTTGTTACCTTCTTTTCAATGATCAGACTATTATGAAAGAATTCAGTGACCATTCTACAAATTCAATAACTACAAGGAGAATAGTATTGAAATTGAAGAATAAAATTATGAGATGTTTTCATTAATCCAGGGAAGAGATACTGAAGGCTTGTTTCAGAGATGGCAGAACAGAGAAAAGCAGAAGTTTTGAGTTGTGTTCTGAAGATAGAAGCAAGAATTTTTGATGATGAATTGGATGTGAGTGAGGTTGAGAAGAGACTCATGTTGAGGCTTAGGGTTCTCTCCTATGTGAGCACATGGATGGATAGTACTTAAAAGGGAGGAAAACTGTGGAAGATCTTTTGGAGAGAAGCAAAAATGAATAATTAAGTTTGGGGCATGTTCTATTTGAGATGACTCTGTGACTTCCAGGTAGTCGTGCCACATAGTCATTTGGATACACCACCTAGCACAGAGTGCAGAAGAGAAACTTTTCTGAACAGGATGAAGTCATGATTTCCACTATCATGGTGGGACAGCATTTCCTAGGAAGAGAACTAGGCAAGAAGGTCCAGAACAAGTTCAGAGGAGCTATAGATTCAGAGGTGAGTCCGAAAGGAAGAAAGCAGGTGGCTGGAGATGTGATCTGGAAACAAGGACATGGTGACCTGTAGACCAAGGAGTGGCAAGGAGCTGGCGACAACAGTGGAGGGAAGAACACTGAAGAGGCTCCTTTGATCTGGCCTCATGGAGGTCCTTGATCAGTCTCACAGGGGCATTCGTAAGAGAGAGAAGAGGAACCGTCTGAGGTTGCAAAGCCAGTTCCGCAATTGGATTATGATGTCTGCCTTCATCCAACCATCTCAATTCAGAGAATGTGTTTCCCTGTCATCTTCATTTAAAAAATTCTAGGTATTTCTGGGCAATTCCGATGGGCATGAAGTTTGAAATAGATGGACATTAAGAGATGGGACATAGTGGAGGGCTGTTACTTGAAGATGGGAGAGTGAAACATTTTGTAGGGTAGGTGAGAGTTTAATCAACAAGAGGTTTATGATGAAAAAGAGAAGGGAAACTGAAGAAGAGAAATCACTGGGGCAGTGAGAGGAAGTGGATGGGGCATTTATGATTAATGACAGGAAGGGGGCTTCATGTCTTCTGCGTGATAGGAAAACCAAGCTTCTGTGATAGGAAAACCAAGCATTTCCATCGGAACAACGATCTCTAGTGAGGAGGAAAGGAAGGACACCATCAGCTGAGATGAGAAAGCTGAGGGGCGGACAATTTGCAGATGCAGGGAATGTAAGAAGTGGACATCGCAAAACCGGGAACAAAATATATGAGGGAAATGACATGAGACTGTGAGGCAATTCAGAGCAAAGAGACAAAAGAATGCAAGGGCATAAAGAAGTTGGTGTCAAAGGAGGAGAGAATAGATGGTTTGGAAAACAGGCCCATGATCCTGACTTGGGGGCTTTCTTCTAGGAAACGACACAATGGCATCTGAGGACAAAGGAATAAATAGGATGAAAATAATGGCACATATGAGATCAATTAACCCTTTGTAAACAGACTCAAAAAACTATTCCAGAACTTCACCAAATAATCACTAAGAACATACATTATTTTGAATGCAGCTGGAGACCCTCATGCGATGAATATCCTCATATCACAGAAACAAATAACTGAATACCATGTGTTCTCAATTATAAGGGGGCCCTATCATTGATGACATGAGCACAGGGGTGGGATTGGCAGATGCTGGACACTGCCAAGGGAAGGAGAGAGGGGAGAATGAGGGAGGGGGACATGTGGCAACACAAAGGGTAACTGATTCATCATCAGGGGGAGTGAGGGCCAGCTAGAAGCCCAAACTTCACCTGCATGCAACTTACTTATGTAGTAAATCCTCAGTCATACCACACAACTCTAAAATAAGCAAAGAAACAAACAATTAAACAAAGAAAGAAAGAAAGGAAGAAAAAAGTAAATGAAAACATGAAAATAAAAGAACTTTTTTGGGGGGTTCACAATATATTAATCAAATAGATCAGGTAAATGCAAAACTATGTCTTCCTTTAAAGACAAAAGGAAAGTGTATACTAAGGCACCAAGACTGCACAAGGGTGGGATAAATGCTTTCCATTTTTGGTGTTTATTTTAGATTATAGTTTTGCAATGACAAGTATGTTTTGTGTGATAAAGAAAATGGGATTTTATATAAAAAGGTATATTTTTTCCACTGGAGAGTATTTATATGAGTCATCACTTGAAGTTTAGGAGGTGCAGAAATTTGTAGTGTGCACAAAAATAAGAAGTATTCCTTTATATACTGAAATTGTTGTTTGTTCTTACTCATGGCTTCTTAGGTCATTAGTTATCTGCTGTACCCGACACCCTCAGTGAAGTGCAGAGTGGCTGGCTTAATGTGATTGCAAAGACTGGCATAGAATTAGAATCTCTTCTAACTTGCTGGTAACAGACCAGGAGGATCACTAACATACTCAGTGTATTCATGTGCACAGGCATTCATAAACTGAACTTGACTCAGATTTCAAAAATTAATACATTGAGAGATGTCCTCAAAAGTTTTAACCTGGAATCTAAAAACTTAAATTGTGTGCTTCTCTCAGATGCCAGTGTTAATAGTGTTTCTGTAATCTGAACTTAGTTGACAATTCTGACTTTCCAGAGCATCTTAGCTCTGCAGCACCAAGAAAATAGTCATTTGGTCAAAATGGGTAATTATAATGTCAAATGAGTAAGGACACAATAAAAGTTTGAGATAATTTTCCATAGCTTCTTTTCTTCTGACATAATATTTTAAAACGCTAAAATTTTTAAAAAATCTTGTTTCTATTTCTTTGTCATATGTGTCGTCTCATAGATAAATCTGCCAAGCCCTCTTAATGCTACTGCAAAATACAAAACAATAATAAAATGCTTCAGAGCAATGGTTTTCTCAAGGTTTTTAAATGAGCTAACCAAATAGGAACCATGAGCCTAGACATTTCCAGGATTCCTACAGAAAAGGTTATACCATTCTCATTCAAGGTTAATGTTGAGGCAGTGGGTTGTTTTAATAAATGCGAAATTGGCTTGTAATGTTTTAGATTGTCTGTAAATAATGGGCAGACAAGGAGTGTAAGCCAGAAATTATTTATGAGCTATCCCAGTGATCAATCTTATAAATGTTTCTATAAACAACTCCTCATATTTTTTAAAGTAAAAAAAAATTAATCACTTATGGGTTTACAGCATGAAATGACAAAAATAAGTTAGAATTAAGTGTAAGTAAGAGAGGAATTGGATAAAGTTTGAAAAGTAGCTTTCCCTACCAATAAATACTAACAGTAACATCACAGGACACTAGTGTAATAGTTTTTGGAAATATTCACATATATTATCCTTAAATTTTGTTCACAATATTATAAGATAGGCAATAAATATTGTGCCTATATCTCAGGTGGTAAGCCCATGCCCAGAAAGATTTTATGCCTCAGAAATAATGGAAATGGGATTCAACTGCAGATCTTGTGCCTTCAAAAGCAGTTTGTGCCCTCTGCATTTCTATGTGAGTCTGTAATGTGCATATCATAATCATACACACACACACACACACACACGGCATAGTTATTTTCACATATTCCTTAGAAATGTTTTAGGCTCTGAATGTGTGTGTATATAAGAAATAGGTAATGAAAGTTGAAGGCAAGTATATATAAAAAATGTACTTAGGATCATGAGGAAAATTTAGAAAGAAACATACTCTTATGTTTACATGTGTTAATCATTATTATCTTTATATCAATTTGTATGGTGCAAGTTGAGGATGTATCTTTGATACAATTATTTTTTAAAATTTATCTTTTTTTTATTAAAGATGTGGGGGTACAATTCAGGGTTAGGTACATATGTAGTCATTATACAGGTAAAGCTTGAGTCTCCTTTTGGTCCCCACTTCACCTGGTTTGCAATCGAATACCCTTATTGATGTTATGTGCCAACCCCCTCCCCCCAACAGTGTCCCACTACTGCGAATTCTTTTCTTATAGCATTATGAAAAATGTTCATGGTCCGCTTATAAGTGAGTATATGTGGTACTCAGATCTTTCTGTGAATGATTACTGAGTATTATAGACTCTAAATTCATCCAAGGTGCTGCGAAGCCCATAATTTTGTTTTCCTTCATGGTTGCATAGTATTTCATTGGGTATATGTACCACATTTCATTTATCCAGTCCACTTTTGATGAGCAGCACTGTTGGTTCCATGTTTTTGCTATTGTGAATAGTGCTGATAAACATGCGTGTGCAGGTATCTTTTGTAGAATGATTTGAGCTCTTTTGGGCATATTCCCAGAAGGGAGATTGCTGGGTCCTATAGAAGGTTGATTTTTAGATTTTTTTTAGGAATTTCCATACTGTTTTCCACAGAGGTTGTACTAGTTTACGCTCCCACCAACAATGTAGAAGTGTTCCATTTTCTCCACATGCTTGCCAGAATCTGTTGTTTTTTGTTATTAATGATGGTCATTCTGGCTGGAGTTAAGTGGTATCTCAGTATGGTTATAATTTGCATTTCTTTGATAATTAATGAATCCCGGAAGAAAACATAGGACACACTCTTAGACACATTGGAGTAAGCAATCAATTCTTGATCAGTTCTCCAAAAATGGATGCCATAAAAGATAAGATAGACAAATGGGACCTTATCAAATGAAAAACATTTGCAAAGCAAAGAAACCATCAAGAGATTAGGGAGACAGCCCACCAAATAAGAAAAAAATATCTGCCAACTCTATATCTGACAAAGACACACATTCAAGATCTAGGAACTCAAATGTGCCAAAAGGAAAAAACCAAATAATCCTATTAAAAAGTGTACAAAATATATGAACAGACACTTCTCAAAAGAAGACATACAAGCAGCCAACAAATACATGAAATAATGCAATTATTTCAACAATAATTTATTAAGTATATCTAATACATCTGGTAGCTCCTGCACAGAAAGCACTTATCACACTCCAATATCATTGTATGCTTCAATATTTATTTTTGGTTTAATAAATTCAACAGTAATATCTGTCCTCAGAAGCTTTTGAATCAGGGAGGAGGAAACAGGTAGCAAACCAACACTGTAGGATGAAGTTGTCTATGAAAAAAAACATTCCTGAGAGTTCTATAATCTTGTAGGCTGAAGAATAACTAACCAGGTATATAATGGTGGATGTGCATTCCAAACTGGGCAAATGGCATATTCTTGGACTTACTTGTGTATTTTTTTTTTTTTGAGTTGGAATCTCACTCTGTCGCCCAGACTGGAGTGCAGTGGCCGCTTCCGGCCACCACAGCCTCGACCAGCTGGGCTCCGGCGATCCTTCCGCCTCAGCCTTTCAAATAGCCGGAATTACAGGCATGTGCTCCCATGCCCGGCTGATTTTTTGATTTATTGTAGAGATGAGGTCTCGCTGCCCAGGCAGGTCTCGAACCCGCGGGCACAGGCAATCCACTCACCTCAGCCTCCCAAAGGCGCGGGATTACAGGCTGAGCCACCGAGCCCGGCTTACTTGTGTATTAAAGAATGACATATCTGGGAGCTATAATGGGCAAGATATGAGTGAATTGGATAAGCTTGCTCGGGTCTACTCTTTGCGGACAAAGTGGTAGCATCACATTGGACTGGCATAGGGATAGTATTATCTTTATTATTTACTACCTTTTGTTTATTTTGGCTTTATTTGCTTGTATTTTTCCTAAGGTTCTTGAGGTGGGAACTGAAGTTATTGTTTTGAGACTTTCTGTTTTCTAATGTTTTCATTGTATGCTATTAACTTCCCTCTCAGCATAGCCTTGCCCATTTTTTTAATTTAAAATTTCATTCAGATTAATGTACTTTTAAAATTTATCTGAGCCTTTCATTTTGACTGTGGCTATTTTAGATGTATCATGTTTAGTTCTCAAGTGTATGGAGACTTTCTTGTATCTTTTCATTGTTAAGGTACAGTTTGATTTCTTTTGAGGTAAAGAATACCTTCTTTATGGTTTCTCATTTGAAAATTTGCTCCATATATCTTGGTAAAATTTTCACTGAATATATGTAAACAATGTGTATTCTTTAGTTTTTGGTTATAAATATTGAGGTTCCTGTAGGTTGATTGGTCTTGTTAATGTCTTCTATATCACTGCTGTTTTCTTAATTGAATTATAAGTTGGGAGAGGAATTGTTGAACTCTCTCACTTTAATTGTGGATTTGTCTATTACTTCTTAAATAGATTTCAGCTTTGTTGTTTGGTGTATACACATTTGAGATTTTGTTGTTTGGTATATACACATCTGGTGGACTGATCTTTTTATTAATTTTTAATGTCCCTCTCTGATTAATACAGCGATTCTTGTTATCCTTTGTTTAATGCTTGCATGACATATCATTTTTTCTATTCTTTTACTTCAATCTCCCTGAATTATCATATTTGAGGTTCACTTGTTTTTAGGCAGCATAAAGTTAGGTCATATTTTATAATTTACTTTAGTAATCACTGTATTTTGATTGGTATATTTGGACCATTTAGATATGGCGTAATTGCTATATTACAATTTAATTTTACCATTTTGTTTTTGTTTTGTTTTTGTTTTTCTCTTTCTTTGGTTTTTTTTTCCTTGCCTTCTTGTGAGTTGTTTGAACTTTTTTTCTTTCAAATTTCATTTTGCTACATTGGTAGTGTTTTTTTGTGTAGTTTTTTGTGGTTTCTCTAAGTCTTTATACATACTCAGCTTAGCAAGGTGTATTGGTTACTGGTGTTATATTACCAGTTTGAGTGATATAAGAGATCTGACATTGAAGTTTGTGAACTTGCTACCATGCATTTACATTGGCAGCACTGGACAAACAACTCAGTTAGTTTTCATAACTTTGGTATATCAATACCTCACAGCTGCATTCATGCCGATGTGTTGCAGTGTCTTGCTGAGTGATGTTCATTATTGTTGCATGTTTTTGTGTGCCATCAAGAGAATGTTGGAGCTTGAATTAGAGTAATGAACAAACATTGCATTTCTTGTTAAATTTGGCAAGAGTGGAAGTGGAATCAGGGACATGTTTTTCCATGCTTTTTTTCTTTACTCGAAGATAAAGGCAATGTTGAAAGGAAGACAATTTGATGACATTCAGGACATCAAGGGTGATATGACAGCTTTGATGGTCATTCTAGAAAAATAATTACAATATTGCTTTGACAGCTGGACTAGGTGCTGCATTAGAGCATAGCTTCCCAAGGGAAGTACTTCAAAGGTGACCATAGTGATAGTCTACAATGAGGTATGCAGCACTTTTTCTGGGATAGAGTTCACAAACTTAATTTTGAAACTGTGTATATGAACTTTATTCCCACTTATATCTCTTACTGTCCCCTCTTGTTATATAGTTCTCTTAAATATTTTTCTTGACATAAATTTGGAATGACATCAATCTATGCCATAATTTTTGCTTCAACCATGAAGAGGAGAAACAAAGTGAATTATATTTACCCATATTTTTGCTTACCATCTTCTTCCTTCCTTTTTTACAGTCTAAGCTTCTTTCTTTAATTGCTTTGTTTATTTTCAGAGAATTTTCTTTAGCCATTCTTTAAAGTAGCTCTGCTGGAGACAAAGTCTCTTAATTTGCTTTCATCTGACAATAACTTGATTTTTTTCTTTATTTCTGAAGGATATTATTGCAGAATATAACATTTTGCTATTTATTTATTATTTTGCTGCATTTGAGAAATTTTGTGGTGCTTTTATGGTCTCCATAGTTTCTGAGAATATAACCATCTCATTTAAAATTACTTTCTACCCACAGGTAAAGTATTATTTCTTTCTCACAACTTTCAGGTTTTTTCCCTTTCTCATATTTTTCATTCTGTAGCTATAATAAATAATTATGTTGGAGTTCAATCAGTTCCTTGAATCTGCAGGGTTTTTTGTTGTTGTTGTTGTTGCCGAATTTGGGATGTTTCACCATTATCTGAGTGCTTTTTCAACCCAATTTTTAATTCTTATTCTGAATGACATTTATCTCTAATGACATAAATGTTACCCTTTTACTTATAGTTCCACCAGTCCCTGAGGCTATGTTCATTTGGTCTGTTTTGCTAGTAAGGTAAACTATTAAGTATTTTTCTCTGTGTGTGTTTTATTGTGGTTTTATTTTTCTGTTATAAAAATTCCATTGAGTTCTTTTTTATATTTTTAATTTTGCTCAGATTTTCTATTTTTGACAAGACTCTATTTTTTAAATTGCAACCATAATTTCTAAATTTTTATAATGAATGATTTAAAATCTCTATCAAGTAATTCCAATATATTTGTCATTTCTGTGTTGAATCTATTGATTTTTAAAAAGTCTATTGAGCATTTCATGGTGTTTTACATGATGAATGAATTTATCATTGAAATCTGTACATTTTGGGAGTTAAGTGACATATCTTTGTTTTATTCATGCCCTTATTTTGGTTGTTTCTCTTGATACTGTTCCACTATGTGAAGGAGAGGGGCTGCTTCATCACTTTCAGGTGAAGGCAGAATCCGCAGATTCCTCACTCAGCCTTTACCAATAGCCAGTGAAAGTTACTTTTCATAACTTCTGGCCAGCATAGGATTTATGACTCCCAACTAATTTCCATTTCCACTTTCCTTGCTGGGAAGGGAAAAAGCATCTCATTATTTGTTATACACATTCATTGGTTTCATGTGTGCTTCTGAGTGTTGGCCCTATTACTGCTAGGCAATTTGCTGTTTGGCAGTCATAAAGTCCTGAGTCCTCTGATACTATCTGAATGGGGTGTTGGAGGAAGCCTTTTACTCTTCAACTGTAGTGAAACCCACCCCCTCTATATGGGTTCCATCGACATCTTCAGGAGAAGAAATTAGTAGCGAACTGTAGGGCATTTCAAACAAAAGTTCTTAAATGCAAGCAGAGATTAAAAATAAATTATATATTATTCAGAAGAGAGTGAAAATTAACCTGTAGAATACTCTCAAGAACAGCAATGAAAGATAGAGGTACTGGAATAATATCTTCATGGTGCTGATAAAAAAAACTCTAATTATTTTTTCAGCAATTACAGTGAAACAAAACATTTTCTAACCACAACAGATTTTAATGTAAATTATTTTAAAGAACACACTTTAGGAAGAACGAAAAGGATCCCAAGAGGACTATCTGAGATGAAACAGAAATACTAAGCAAACAAATTTATAATCTTGTTCACAAATAAAACAAATATTGTTGCAATGAAGGAAAACACAGTACTAAACTACTGAGCAGAAAAACAAATAAATTTGTAACCTAAATTTGGGAGATTAGAATGAAAATGTCTGAGATCTTGATATTTTGTGAAGGGGGTTACAATATTTACTTTAGACTTGGTTAATTTAAGGATGCAAAATAGAATATCAAGTGTAACCGAAATAAAAATAGTAATACATGATATAATATCTGATTTGTTGAGGTTCAACAACAAAAAGAAATAAAGTAAGAACCAACAAAAACCCTAATTATACTTAGAAAAAGGGAAAGACAAAAATGAAAGAAAATATTCATTTAAAAAAATATAGTAGAAACAAGTCTCATTATGTCAGTTATTATTTATTGTAATAATAAAGTTAAATGAAAAAACTTATTAGTTAAAAGACAAGGCTATCAGATTATACATGAGAACTAAGCTCTAATGTGTTATTTACAAAAACACACAATAAAACAATAGGAAACATAAATAATAAAGTAAACTGGTTAACTATATAATATTTGAAAAATTGACTTTTGGAGAAAATAATTAAAAACATTAATGAGGGCCATTAGAAAATGGTACATTAATCATTTTTTTCTAGAAAGATATATTAATCTAACTTTTTATGCACATGCAAAGTCAAGATATTGAAATCATAGGAAATAACAGAAAAAGTCACATCTATCTATCTATCTATCTATCTATCTATCTATCTATCTATCTATCTATCCTGACAGCAGAATTCCCTGTCGTCATTTCTGATTAGGGAGGCAGAAAACAAAACAATAGTAAAATGGAAATTTAAATAATATGACTAATAAACTTGACTTATTTAATATAAAAATAATTGTACCCTCAATTTAGAAAATATACATATTTCAGAATCATATAACATATTTATAAAAATTTACTTTATATTATTAGGTCATAATACTAACTGCTACAAAATTCACAGAATCAGCAAAGTACTATGCTGTCTAACCATGGAACAAATAATTAGAATTTAGTAACAAAGAGGAAAATACCAACAACATTTTGAAAATGAAGCAAAATTACTTATACTATGAAATGATTTATAGACTAAAAATAAACCATGTTATAGATTATCCAGTACTTTAAACTGAGTGATACCAAAGAGACCACATTTTTAAGAGAGCAGGGAGACAGCCCACAGAATGGGAAAAAATATTTGCCAACTGTATATCTGACAAAGGCTTAACAGCTAGGATCTGTAAGGAACTCAAACATGCTGAAAGGAAAAAAAAAAGAGTCCCATTAAAAAGTAGGCAAAAGGCATGGATAGACATTTCTCAAAAGAAGATATACAGGCAGTCAACAGACACTTGAAAAAGTGCTCAGCCTCACTCATCATCAGAGAAATGCAAATCAAAGCCACATCGAGGTACCACCTAACCCCAGTAAGAATGGCCATCATTAATAAAATAAACAACAACAGATGCTGGTGAGGATGCGGAGCAAAAGGAACGCTTCTACACTGCTGGTGGGAATGCAAACTTGTGCACCCTCTTTGGAAGACAGTGTGGCGATTTCTGAAAGAACTAGAAATTGACCCTCCATATGATGCAGCAATTACCTTATTGGGAATATACCCAGAGAAACTCAAATCATTTTACAAAAAAGATACCTGCACACGTATGTTTGTTGCAGCTCTATACACAGTAGCAAAAACACAGAACCAACCATGTTGCCCATCGATGCTGGACTGGATAAAAAAAATGTGGTACATATACATGATGGAATATTATGCATCTATAAAGAAGGACAAACATATGGACTTCGCAGCAACTTGGATGTATTTGGAGTCGTTCATACTCAGTGATCTATCATGGAGGCAAAGAACAGATTACCATATGTTTTCACTCATAAGTGAACCTTGAACGATTATTATAATACAATAAGAAAGGGATTGGCAGTAGTAGGAAACTGTCAGGTGATGGGGGGATGGGATTGGCAGTTGAGGGAAACTGCTAGGGGAGAAAGGGGCATACCTCATCAACAAGGGTACCTGAATAATCAACGTTTGTATACTTAACCCTGAGTTGTACCCCACATCTTTATAACAAAAAAAGTCTAGCAAAGTGATTTAGAAAAGCAAAAAACACAACAACTCCAAATTAATAAAAGGAAGGAAATCATAAAGTTAATTTAAAAATAATTATATGAAAAATACAAGTATTAACAATGCAAAAATTTTGTTCTTTGAAAAGTTATAACAAAAAATCAAGACAAAATAAAACAAACAAGCAAAAACCCCCAATAGGCTTATCATGAGGTAGATCTAGGAGAAAAAAATTCCAGAATAAATAATTATGGGAATGAAAAGTGTCATATCATTCACTCAACAGAGATTGACATAATAATAAAGAGCTATTTTGCCATAAAATATAAAAATTTAGATGAAATGGCCAAATAACTAAAAATATTTTACCAAAATTTTCTAAAAAAAGAAATATGCATCCATAATATCACTGGAATAAATGGTTTTAAAATTCCTCATAAGTAAACATTCATCTGAAATTGTTTCCCAAGGTTGCTCTAAGTTGCCAGGGAACAGATTATTCTCCATTATAGAAGTAGTTCTAAGGAAGAGAAAAAGAGGATAAACTCTCAAGTTCATTCTATAACACAAGTAAAACTCAGATACCAAAGCCATACATGCCAAAGTATTGAAGAAAGGTTACTAGAGCATCTGAAAAGCAAAAACAAAAACAAATTCGGGCTAATCCAACAAACTTACAAAAACTCAAATGAAAGTATTAGCAAAGCAAATCCAACAACATATGAAAAGAGATAAAAATTAGAGCAGAGACATTTAATTTCCTTCTCTACTTTCTTAATATAAGGTTATGTTGAGAAGTGTACACTCAGCTCAGAGTCACATGTCTATCTCCTTTTATGTAGATAATGTATTAAGACTGAATTGACCAATGGGGTGTGGGCATAAGGGGATTTATGCCTCTTCAATCCTGGCTCATTAAAAACTTGATGCTCGACTCTCCATGTTCTTTTCCTCTGCAAATTGATTGGAATGAAGACAAACTCCATCATTACGATTTGGGAACCACATGTTGAAGATGAAAAGATCACAGATGGATGAAGTCTAAGTCACTGAATCACTGTAGAGAGCTTCTGAAAACAGGAACATCTGTATCAGAAAGGAAAAAACCACATATTGAATTAAATTATTGAGGATTAAACATTAATAAACCATGGCTCCTTAATTCAAAAACTTTACTGTTAATTAGGGAGGTGAAATGGTTTGAATGTTTATGTTCTTTCCAAAATTCATATTGAAATGTTTGTGCCCAAAGCAACAGTATTAAGAAGTGGGGCCTTTAGAAGTTGATTAGGTAATGAGGGTGGAGCTCCCATGGAAGAGATTTTTGACTTGGGCTGGAGGGAGCTAGCTGTACCCCCTTTCCTGTTTGCCTCCTGCCTCTTGAGGACACAGCAATCAGGAGTCATCTATGATTCAGAGAACAGCCCTCACTAGACACCAGACCTGGTGGTGCCTTGACCTTGGACTTCCCAACCACCAGAACTGTAAGAAATACATTTCTGTTTTTCATAAACTACCCACTCTGGGGAATCTTGTTGCAGTAACACAAACAGACTAAGAAGAAGGAGAAACAAACATTAGAAATAATTGCAGCGATATGTTTTCCTTTTCTTTTTTTCCATCTGGAACTGGTATATTTATTTATATAAAATATGTGGGGCACAATTCAGGGTTAGGTATTCTAATGTTTATTATGCAGGTATCCTTGTTGATGAAGTATGCCCCCTCTGTCCTGGCAGTTTCCCACTACTGCCAACCCTGCCCTCTCCCTCTTCCGGCAGTTTCCCACTACTGCCGATCCCTTTCTTATAGTTGTTCAAGATCGGCTTATGAGTGAGAGCATGTGATATCGGTATCTTTGTTTCTGTGATAGATCATTATTATAACCTTTAAGTCCATCCAAGTTGCTGTGAAGTTCATACTTTTATCCTTCTTTATGGCTGCATAATATTCTATCGTGTATATGTGCCACAATTTTAAAAATCCAGTCCTTTTTTGATGGGCAGCATGATTGGTTCCATGTTTTTGCTATTGTGACTAATACTGCAATAAACATGCGTATGCAGGTACCTTTTTCATAGAGTGATTTTATTTCCTCCAGGTATATTCCCAGTAGTGTGATTGTGAGGTCATATGGGAGTTTGATTTTTAGATCTTTTAGGAATAACTACACTGTTTTCCACAGAGGCTGTGCTAGTTTACACTCACACCAAGAGTGTAGAAGTGTTCCCTTTTCCCCGCATTCTCTCCAGCACCTTTTGTTTTTTGAGTTATTGATGATGGCCATCCTGATGAGTTAGGTGGTATCTCATTGTGGTTTTAATTTGCATTTCTTTGATGAGTAGTGAGGTTGAATCTTTTTCATGTATTTGTTGGCTGCTTATATATGTCTTCTTTTGAGAAGTGTCTATTCATATCTTTTGCCCGCTTTGTAATTGGATTTTTTTTTCCCAGCACATTTTAGTTCCTTGTAGATCCTAGATATTTGGCCTTCGTCAGACATGCAATAGGTGAATATTTTTTCCCAGTCTGTGGGCTGTCTCTCTGATCTCTTAATGGTTTCTTTGGTTTTGCAGAAACTTGTCAGTTTGATGAGGTCCCACTGGTCTCTCTTATCTCTTATGGCATGAGCACTTAGGGTTTTGATCAGGAATTGGTTGTCAGTTCCAACTTCCATAAGGGTGTCTCCTGCATTTTCTAAGATTCTTATAGTTTGAGTTTTTACATTTAGGTCATTGATCCATTTAGAGTTGATTTTTGTGTATGGTGATAGTAAGTGTCTTGTTTTAATCTTCTGCATGTGGTCAGCCAGTTTTCCCAGCATCCTTTACTGAATGGTTCTCCTCTCCCCAGTGGTTGATGGTGGAGCTTTGTTGAAGATGAGTTGGTTGAGAAATTGAGAATTTGCTTCTGGAATCTCTATCCTGTTCCATTGTTCTACATGCTTGTTCATTTACCAATACCAGGATGTTTTGATGATTGTAGCTCTATAATAAAGTTTAAAGTCTGGGAGTGTGATACCTCCCGCTTCTTTTTTTTTTTTTTTTTTTTTTGACTGAAGATTGTTTTGGCTATTTGTGGTCATTTATGTTTCTATATGAGTTCCTGCATTGTTGTATCCAGGTCTGAGAAGAATGCTGCTGGTAATTTAATGGGTATTGTGTTAAATCTGTAGATTGTCTTGGGTAGGATGGCCATACTAACAATGTTGAATCTTCCAATCCATGAGCATAGAATATTTTTCCATTTGTGTGTGTCATCATTGATTTTTTTGAGCAGTGTTTTGTAGTTTTCATTGTAAAGTTCTTTGGCATCTCTGGTTAGGAAGAAGTCAAGGTATTTCATCTTTTGTGTGGCTATTGTGAATAAGATTGTGTTTTTTATTTGTGTTTTTGTCTGTCTATTGTTGGTGTCTTTTGCACATTTATTTTATATCCTGAGAATTTGTCAAAGTCCTTTATCAGTGCAAAGTGCTTTTTGACAGGGTTTCTTGGGTTTTGAGGTATAGAATCATGTCATCTGCAAAGATGACTAACTTAACTTCCTCCTTTCCTATTTGTATACCCCTGATTTCCTTCCCTTGTCTGATTGCTCTAGCGAGGACTTCCAATACTATGTTGAACAGGAAGGGTGAGAGCGGGCATCCTTGTTCTGGGTTTCAGGGGAAATTTGTCCAATTTCTGTTTGTTTAACAGTATTTTGGCTGTGGGTTTCTTGTAGATGGTTCTTACTATTTTGAGATATGTTCCATCTATGCCTAGGTGTTCGAGGATTTTTATCAAGATGGGGTGCCAGGTTATCATTAGATGTGGAAAAAGCTAAATGTTTTCAATGGGAGGCATACTGAAGGTGATGTAGAGAAGGAGATAGATTACTATTGTGGCAATCTCTAGTTCTTAAATTGAGTGGCAGTTTCACTGGTGTTTATTTTCTTTTTACACATAAACCAGAAACATATATAATATATGATTTTGTAGGTGTCAAAACTGCATAATAAAAGTTAAATATCATTGTTTACCTCTTGCTTGAGGTCTTCCATCATCACATTTTCTCTGTGGTTGTTCTCATGACCATTTTTTATATATACTTCTCTGAAACATTTTTGTAATACATTTGTCATCAGTTACTTTTTCCTTGCCTATTAAGTCTGTAATTGGAGACTCATGGCTTCTTAATCTTTGAACACCCAATACAAAACACTGTGTCTAGCAAATATGGTAGTTTCTCTTATTCAGAATTTTGCTTCACATGGTATTGGTTACTCATGGTCAATTGTGGTCTGGTCATATTATATGGACAAATTCCAGAAATAAACAAATCATAAGTATAAAACCGTGCACTGTTCTGAGTAGTGTGATGAAATCTCACCCTGCCTTGCTCTGTCCTGCCCGGGACATGAACTGTTCCCTTGTCCAGCATATTCACACTGTATGCCTGTTAGTCATTCAGCACCATCTCAGTGATAAGATTCGCTGTCTCAGTGTTTGTGTTTATATAACTTTTATTTTGTTTAATTATTCAATTGTATTATTAGTTATTGTTGTTCATCACTTACTAAAACTAATTTGCAAATTCAACTTTTTCACAGGTATATGTACATAGAAAAAACACAGTATATGTTGGGTTCGGTATATCTGCTATTTCAGGCACCTACAGGGGGTCTTGGAATATATTTCCTGCAAATAAAGGGAGGTAACTGTGGTGATCGTTTTCTATAATTTGAGGTTATGTGTCCCTCCTGAATTCATGTACTGAAACATAATCATCAAGGTGATGGGATAGGAGGTTTTACCTCTGGTGGGCAATTAAGTCACAAGAGTGCCCCTCTTGTGAGTGGCATCGCTGTCCTTATAAAAAAGAGCCTTCAGAGAGCAGCCAGGTATTTTTTTTCTCCTTCGTCTTCTGTCGCATGAGGACGTAGTAACAAGGTACCAATTTGAAGGCAGAGAGCAGTCCTTATCAGACATTAAATCTGCAGGTACCTTGACCTTAAGCTTCCCAGTCTCTAGAAATTAAGAAACAGTAAGAAATTAATTTGTGTTCTTTATAAATTATTCATCCAAGATATTTTGTTATAGCAGCAAGAACAGACTGAGGCAATATTCACTAACTTTGCTGAATGAGCAAACAACATTATTTTCAAGGCAGATTTAGCTATATTATTGTTGTTATTCATAAGTTTTAATAGTCGAAAATTTAGCAGGAAAATGTTGCATATTCATATTTGCATACCAATTAATCTTTTCATAATCTATAAATAAGTAGGCTACTTCTAAAATGATTTTATAAGACATATATAAAGTCTAAAATCTCTCATAGTGAGTTCATAAATAGGTCATACCGTTTATTATTGATTTTGGATCACGAAATGGACAGTTTATACAATATAACAAATAAATGGTGACAAATCTGATCCCTGAGTCTAGTTTTTAGAGAGCTTGTATTGATTTTCATTATAGTACATCTGGTTTTTCTGGATTAATTAGTACTTCTCTTAGAAGACAAATCTTACATACAAAATAATCTATTTTTTCATTCAAGAAATTGATATTCAACAAAAAAATGACTGAAAGCTGTTGAGAGTATTACAACAATGTGAATTCATCAATTTCATTTATTTATCACAGATGTATTTTCCATGTCTAATGGAGTAAAATGTTGATTAGTTTTTTAAATAAGAAAGCTGTCATGTGTTTGTCTGCAATTTTGGTAGTATTGGTGTTTTGTGACTTTAAATGCAGATTTTTTAGGGTCAAAAATTGTTTAGTTTAAGAAAAAATTCAACTCTTGAAAACACACTTTGATTTAGAGAGGAAAAAAACAATCCTATATACCATAATCTGAATAAGTTATCAATTCAGCGTTTTTAGAGACCACTGGACAGGCTATAAAGACCCTGGATATAATATTTCTATTTCAAATGAGATAATGTTATTGATCAAAACCACAGACACCTGAAAATGCATTTTTTTTCTCTTTTGAAAGTAGTGGAAAATATTCTTCACACAATTTATATACTAGATAGAAACTAGTGAAAATAAGTCAGGAATTGTGTGTAGATGAGCAGAAATGTAAATATAATTAGCCCATGAGCCTTACTGAAACACTACACTGCATGCTTTGATAAATATTCTAGTCACTTTTGTATCCATTGACCCTTATTTGATAAGTTGCTGTCACTGGTGATGAAAATAATATGAAGTATTGCAAGAATAATTTAGAGACTATACTATAATTAGGTTACATTCAATTTCGAGTCGTTGTAAACTCAGATTTTTAAGAAACTCTAAAGCTCATATTGAAAAATAACCTATACCATAGAGAAAACAGCCACTCTTGTCCTTGCTAAGTGAAATTAAACTGTTTTTCAAAAATTCAATCTCTCTCTCTGCTTATTGAAGTTGAGAGTTGCACTTGCTCAGTCAGTGGCTTTGTGACATGTGCCACCTGGGGTATTGAATTGCTTTGGTATTGAGAAAAGTATCTGGAAATACAGCAGCGATTGAAGTCAATAATTGTCTAATCCACTGAATTCTACAAAGATACATTGGTCTTTTTCACAGGCCAATCAAATGTGTTAAATGAGCATGTAATAGGATTTATAGTCCCTGCATATAAAAAGACTTTGATGGTGGCAAGAATCTGTGCAGTTCCCCGGGCCATGTCATGTTATTTCTGGTTTACAATTTTGACAAGGAATGGGAGCTTCAGGGATTTATGCTCAGCCTCCTTCAACTTAATAGCCAATTATCAAGAAGCCAATGTGGCAATCAGCCACATTGCAAGTTGTATCTGTTCCACAGATACGCTTAGGATTTGAAAGATGCTGAAGGATGATTCTATGGTCTGCTGAGTTCCCAGTGAGAAGTACTTAGGCCCCAACCCCTTTTATCCCTAAATAACTAAGACACTTTTCTGGCTAGTGGCCCCTGTGGTGTTCTGGGTACCATGCATTTCCATTAATTCAGTGTCAGTGCCAGTAAATCCCAGAATGGCTGGCTATTTTCCCTTCCATAGGGCATGTTTGCCTTGGTGAGTGTCAGGAGTTACTTTTGGGAAGGCCAGAAGGAGGGATAACAAGATGCACTTGAGTGGCTACCAGAGAACTTCTCTTAAGCACACTAACTTCCTCTTCACTGAAGGGACTATGGAGTGATTCAGGTTTAAGAATTCCTCAAGGTCAGCATGTCTCTACTGAGACAACACAGGGGAAGCACTTCCAGACCTAGAGTTCACCTAAGATCCTTTACCTGGCAAGTGACATCAGCAGAATGGCAGAATAGGAGCTTATAGCTCCAGTCTTGCCACAGAAACACAATTTTGGCAACTTCCCACAGACAGGAATACCTTTTTTTATTGAGGCAGTTTTATTTGTTTTTTAAACAAGGATGCGGGGTATAATTCAGGGATAGTTATACAAATGTTGATAGGTATTCAGGTATCTTTTTTGTAGAATGATTTGAGTTCCTCTGGGTATATTCCCAATAAGGGAATTGCTGGGTCATAAGGGAATTGCTGGGTCATATGCAAGGTCAACTTCTAGTTCTTTCAGAAATCACCACACTGTCTTCCAAAGAGTATCCACTAGTTTGCATTCCCACCAGCAGCATAGAAGCATTCCTTTTTCTTCACATCCTTGCCAGCATCTGTTGTTGTTTGTTTTATTACTGATGGCCAGTCTTACTGGGGTTAGGTGGTATCTTGATGTGGTTTTCATTTGCATTTCTCTGATGATGAGCAAGGCTGAGCACTTTTTCATGTATCTGTTGGCTGCCCATATATCTTCTTTTGAGATGTGTCTATTTATGTCTTTTGCCCACTTTTTAATGGGGCTGTTTGTTTTTTTCCTTTCAGCATTTTTGAGTTCCTTATAGATCCTAGATGTTAGGCCTTTGTCAAATACATAGTTGGCAAATATTTTTTCCCATTCTGTGCGTTGTCTCCTGGCTCTCTTGATGGTTTTTTTGCTTTGCAGAAGTTCGTCTGTTTGATGAGGTCCTACTTGTCTATCTTATTTCTTATGGTATGGGCACTTAGGGTTCTGATCAGGAATTGGTTGCCAGTTCCAATTTCCAAAAGGGAGTCCCCTGCATTTTCTAAGATTCTTATAGTTTGAGGTTTTACGTTTAGGTCTTTCCCCTGCAGTAGCAGATTTTTTCACTACTGCCAATCCTTTCTTATATTATTATAATTGTTCAAGGTCCACTTATGAGTGAGAACATATGGTATTCTGTTCTTTATTTTCATGATAGATCCCTGAGTATGACTGACTCTAAATCCATCCAAGTTTATATGTCTGTCTTTCTTTATGGATGCATAATATTCCATTGTGTATGTGTACCACATTTTTTAAATCCAGTTCGGCTTTGATGGGCAGCATGGTTGATTCCTTGTTTTTGCTATTGTGAGGAGAGCTGCAACAAACATAGGTATTCAGGTATCTTTTTTGTAGAATGATTTGAGTTCCTCTGGGTATATTCCCAATAAGGGAATTGCTGGGTCATAAGGGAATTGCTGGGTCATATGCAAGGTCAACTTCTAGTTCTTTCAGAAATCACCACACTGTCTTCCAAAGAGTATCCACTAGTTTGCATTCCCACCAGCAGCATAGAAGCATTCCTTTTTCTTCACATCCTTGCCAGCATCTGTTGTTGTTTGTTTTATTACTGATGGCCAGTCTTACTGGGGTTAGGTGGTATCTTGATGTGGTTTTCATTTGCATTTCTCTGATGATGAGCAAGGCTGAGCACTTTTTCATGTATCTGTTGGCTGCCCATATATCTTCTTTTGAGATGTGTCTATTTATGTCTTTTGCCCACTTTTTAATGGGGCTGTTTGTTTTTTTCCTTTCAGCATTTTTGAGTTCCTTATAGATCCTAGATGTTAGGCCTTTGTCAAATACATAGTTGGCAAATATTTTTTCCCATTCTGTGGGTTGTCTCCTGGCTCTCTTGATGGTTTTTTTGCTTTGCAGAAGTTCGTCTGTTTGATGAGGTCCTACTTGTCTATCTTATTTCTTATGGTATGGGCACTTAGGGTTCTGATCAGGAATTGGTTGCCAGTTCCAATTTCCAAAAGGGAGTCACTTGCATATTCTAAGGTTCTTACAGTTTGAGGTTTTACGTTTAGGTCTTCGATCCATTTAGAGTTAATTTTTGTGTATGGCTCTAGGTAGGGATCCTGTTTCAATCTTCTGCATGTCATCAACCAGTTTTCCCAGCACCGTTTTACTGAATAGGCTCTCCTCTCCCTAGTGGTTATTGTTGGAAGCTTTGTCAAAGATGAGTTGGTTGAGAAATGACAGCAATACTTTTCTGGGAGTTCTGGAGTCTACCTGGGATTCCAGAACCTGGTAGGACCAAAAATCTTAGTGGTCACACTGAAGTAGGCAGCTCCACCTTGAGAGCAGCTCCTCTTTGAGATCACCCTGGACTTGTGTATTACTCTAAGATCCCACATCCAAACCAGTCAGTAAATTCTACCTACTCTGTCATCAAAAGACCTGGATTTTTAAAAAATAGGATACTTTCCAAGTTTTGTCTTTATTTTCTGTTATCATGGATCTTTAAGAGGACAACACAAAATAGAAGGTGTCTTCTCCAACATGAAATTATGTTAAGTGTGTCTGTCTGTTAAAGATCTAGTACCTAGAATATTTAAAGACTGCATACTCATTATTAAATTACAAAAAATCAATAATCATGAGAAAATACTAAGGTACTTGACTAGGCTCTTTATAAAAAGAAAAAAATTCAATCTAAATATTCAAAACATATTTTTTAACGTGCTCAAATTTGTCTTCAGTTAAATGAAATTAAAACTATGGAGAAACATTTACTAACTTACCAGAATGTCTAAAGTGAAAAAGAGAGAAAATGAGAGAGAGAGAGAGGAGAGAGAGAAGGAGAAAAGAAGGAGGAGGAGGAAGAGGAAGAGGAGGGGAAGAGGAGGAAGAAGAGGAAGAAGAGGAGAAGAAGAGGAAGAAAAAAGAAGGAGAAGGAGGAGAAAAAGGAGAAGGAGGAGGAAGAGAGTAAGAGAGCAAGTGCACACATGCACACTCAAGAGAGATAATTCTGTTTGATGAAGAGAACTCTTCATATTGCTGAAGTAAGTGTAAATTAGGACATGTCTTTGATATATTTTTTATAGTATATACTAAGTATATGCATACCCAGGACAAAATAATTACACTTCTAGATATGTATGTGACAGAACTGCATTAATATATTCATCAAAACGTGCATAGTAGAGCCATTTGGCTAGAGCCTTGAAACCAACCACATACTCATCAACAGTAGGGTACAAAATAAGCTATGGGGTAATACACAGCAATGAAAATAAGCTTTTGCTACATGCAACATCATGGATGACTCTTACAAAAATAAAGTTGATTGAGAGAAAGGAGACCCCAAAGAGTATATGCTGTGTTATTCAATTTCTATAAATTTTGAAAGCAGGCAAAATAAATCTATTTGTGGGTGTTCTGGGGCTGCTGGAAAATATCTAGGTTGTAATTTTCGTGGTGGCTACATGGATGTGTTCACTTTGTAAAAATGCATGGGACTATGTACTTTTGATTTATGTACTTTTCTGTATTCTCTACTATAATGTAAAGTGAACAAAATCTAGCCCATTTCGTTCCCGGTACTGACATGTCCCTGGGCCAGACCACTGCCCTTTTTTGTCAGGGTCACTGGAGCACCCTCTCCATGGTCCATCCTAATGCATGATTGCTTCCCTGTTAATCTGGGTTTTGGTTTTATAGATGTTATTATCCTATCAGAATCATAGTTAAAACCTCAGTGTTGAAGCCTAGGTCCTTGCCATGATCTAAATGGCTATGTGTGATTAGATGTCCACCCCACTCTGACCTCCCGCCCTTATCCTGGGCACCTCTCTGTTTCCCCAGGTCCAAGCGTCCAAATTCTATGCCTGCCCCTCATTGAACAGCTCATACCTGTATTCTACCCTTCTCAAGGGCTTTGTACCCTCAGACCATCATAATGACTCCTTCATGCATCTACCAAATCCTACCTTATGAGAGGGTATCCCATGGAGAGCTATAGCCCCTTTACTCAACACCTAGCTCCCCACCACATGATTTTCCACCCTGCCATGTTTAATTTTCCTCCATAGCACACATCACCATCTGGTATATTATATTTACTTAATTACAGTATTCTTTGTTAGTCTCCCAAACCATGGTATAAATTCCACTAAGGAGCTGCTTATTCCCACTGTCTTGAATACTGCCTGACACATAAGAGGCATTCAATGAATATTTGTTGAAAACAAATGAACAGATGAGTGAATGAATGAATGAATCAGTGCAGGTAGATGTGGTTTTATTGCAAGAGAAGCAACGAACTAACCTTGGGTTTCTCTAGTTTGTAATGTTGCTTCTTGGTGGAACCATCCAGGTTCTTAAATGAGAAGATAGACTGCATAGTTTTACCTTGAAGAGTAAAGAATTAGTTTAGAAATGGAACCTCTTCATTCAGTCCCCGAAGCCAAAGTTCTGTCCTTCACAGCACTTTCTTCTCCTACATCTCCATCATATGACCAGTTACCAAGAGTTTTTAAATCTCTGTACTACTGGTGTTTGTCTTTAGATGCACATAATATCCTGCCTGGATTAGTGCAAAGCCTCCAAACCTGTGTCTCTCCGAATTGACTGCTGCAGTGATCTTTCTAAATCACTTAAATTCCAGAAGAATGTGTGAAGGACTTCTGAAGTTGCTAACAAAGATTATCATGTTAGTCTTTCATGAAAAAACCTTAGTGGACTTGGATGGTCCTCAAGTTAATCCAGCTTCCTTAGTTTCACCTCTCTGTCTTTTCTTACACCACCTAGTTCTCTGATTCATTCAGCAACAGCTGTATTCCAACCACCTGCTATTTGCCAGGGATACAAAGATGAATAAGGCTATATTCTGTCCTCAGAAAGTTTAGAACTCATTCTAGACATTGAGACCTGAAGTCAGTATTGTAATATGACTTGTTGGGCTCTGTAATAGAAATTTGTATATGGGAAAATAGTGGACTATGGAAGCTTCTTGAGAAGGTAATATCTAAGCTGAGTTTTAGATGTTGAGGGATAAATGCTGAGCTAAAAATGGGATGAAGATAGAATATCATGAACAGAAAAAGAGTAGCATGAGCCAAAGGCTAAATGTGGAAAGAACATGTTTTGTAATACCTTTTGCTGCTAGCAGTTCAATATTAACTGATGGACACCTATGAGTAAAGGGATGGTGATGAATGAGGGAGGAAAGCCAGGCAAGGTGATTTGTTTTCTTCTTTTTAAAAAATTTTTAATTTTGAAGATATGGGGTACAATTCAGGGTTAGGTATACAAGTGTTCATTATGCAGGTACCCTTGTTGATGAGGTGTTCCTCCCCCTCTCCCAGCAGATTGCTATTGCTGCCAATCCCGCCTACCCCACCTCCCAAGGCAGTTTCCCGCTACTGCCAATCCTTTTCTTATAGTATGATAATTGTTCAAGGTCCACTTATGAGTGAGAACATGTGATACTCAGTTCTTTGTTTCTCCAGTAGATCACTCAGTATTCTAAACTCTAAGTCCATGCAAGTTGTTGTGAAATTCTTAATTATGTCTTTCTCTGTGTCTGCGTAATATTCCATTGTGTATATGTACCACATGTAAGTTTATATTTTTATATCTATTTTCTGCAAATATATATTATGAGGGTTAAATAAAATTACATGAAGATTTAAAGCCAAAACATTTTAAAATATGCATGTTGTTATTAGAGAATGATTTCTATCAGACACAGCAGTGCTTTGATACTTTTTAGAAATAGTTTTGGAAAATTCTCATTTTCTCCACGATGTGTCCTAATTTAATGCACTTTTTTCCTGTGTATTCTTTATCCAGTTTTCAGCACACTTAGTAGGTTTTTGTTTTAATGAGGAATATTCTCATATTCTTTTCTTTAAGTACCTTATAATTTTTTAATTGTAGTTTCACTCTTTCACCCAGACTGGAGTGCATTGGCATGCTCACGGCCACCCCAGCGTCTACTTGCTGGGCTCAGGCTATCCTTCTGCCTCAGCCTTCCAAATGACCGGAACTACAGGTGCACCTGGCTAATTTTTTTGATTTATTGTAGAGATGAGGTCTTGCCAAGTTGCCCAGGCT
>NW_007245698.1:1487-60202 GCF_000164805.1 Carlito syrichta | reverse complement strand
ATCCCCCCCCCCCCCCGGCAGTTTCCCATTACTGGCAATCCCACCCACTTCTCCCCTGGCAGTTTTCAATGACTGCCAATCCCTTTTTTATAGTATTATGATAATTGTTCAAGGTCCGCTTCTGAGTGAGAACATATGGTACTCTGTTTTTTGTTTCTATGGTAGGTCCCTCAGTATTATAGACTCTAAGTCCATCTGAGTTGCTGTGAAGTTCATACTTTTTGTCCTTCTTTATGGCTGTGAAATATTCCATCATGTAAATGTATCACATTTTTTCTTAATCCAGTCCTCTTTCGATGGGCAGCATGGTTGGTTCCATGTTTTTGCTCTTGTAAATAATGCTACAATAAACATGCATGTGCAGGTATCTTCTTCATAGAGTGATCTGAGTTATCACTCCAGGTATATTCTCCATAGAAGGATTGTGGGGTCATATAGAAGGCTGATATTTAGATCTTTTAGGAATCACCAAACTGTTTTTTACAGAGGCTGTAATAGTTTACACTCCCACCAACAGTGCAGAAGTGTTCCCTTTTCCTCACATTCTCTGCAGCGTCTTTTGTTTTTTGAGTTATTGATGATGGTCATCCTGACTGGAGTTAGGTGGTATCTCAGTGTGGCTTTAATTTGTATTTCTTTGATGACTAGTAAGGATGAGCATTTTTTCTTGTGTCTGTTGGCTGCTCGTATGTCTTCTTTTGAAAAGTGTCTATTCATATATTTGCCCACTTTGTAATGGGGCTGTTTGCTTTCTTCTTTTTTGGCATGTTTGAGTTACTTGTCAATCCTAAATTTGTCAGATATGCAGTTGACAAGTAAATTGTCAGAAGCATTCTTCTCAGACCTGTAAACAACAATGCGGGAATTCATATGGAAACATAAATGACTATGAACAGTCAAAATAATTCTCAGAAAAAAAAAGCAGAAGGTATCACACTCCCAGTCTTTAAACTTTATTATAAAGCTACAATAATCAAAACAGCCTGACATTAGTACAGGAACAGGCATATAGATCAATGGAACAGAATAGAGATTCCTGAAGCAAAATCTCAATTTCTCAACCAACTCATCTTCAACAGGCCTCCACTATTATCCACTGGGGAGAGGAAAACCTATTCAGTAAATGATGCTGGGAAAACTGTCTGGCCACATGCAGAAGATTAAAACAAGACCCTACCTATCACCATACACAAAATTTAACTCTAAATGGATCAGAGACCTAAATGTAAAACCTCAAACTATAAGAACCTTAGAAAATTCAGGAGACACCCTTATGAAATTGGAACTGGCAATCAATTCATGATCAAAACCCCAAGTGCTCATGCTCTAAGAGATAAGATAGACAAGTGGGACCTCATCAAACTGAAAAGATTCTTCAAAGTCAAAGAAACTATCAAGAGAATGGGGAGACAGCCCACAGACTGGGAAAAATATTTGCCAACTGTATATCTGGCGAAGGCCTAACATCTAAGATCTACAAGGAACTCAAATGTGCTGAAAAGAGGGTGATATTTGGAGAAGGAGTTCAGACCAACCAGAGGAAGGGAGACCATGTTGGAAACTAATGCACTAACACAGGTAGTAAACACTGCAACGTTGAACAAAGAAATAGCAGTGTGGTTGGAAATGCAACATCTCATTGTGTCTGACTGGTCATTGAGATGGAAGCAAGGGAAGAATCACAGATGAGTCCTGGTGCTTTCTGTTGGTAAATGAAGAGAATGGTGCAGCCAACCTGGATATGATTGTTTGGTTTCTCTGTTAAAATGGTGAAATTATATGACTTCTTACTAATACAAAGAAGTAAGTGGTTTTCCTCACCATCAAAACAAACCAGACAAATTGTTGTTAGTTTATCTGATATTTTATTCTTGATAAAGTCTTTACATTGGTCAAGAAAATAATTTCATCTATCAAGTTTCTAGTGCCAAGCAAGTGTTCTCAATTCCCTACTTTCTCTTTTGTGAATGATTTATAGCTGTCCAGAAGATGGAATAAGGCGGATCCTGTACTTAAGAACAAGTTAACCTCCAAGTCCCTTACGCACTATTCCCTCATTCTTTGCCTTTGACGAGCCCTCCCTATATAATTTCTGCTTCAAGGTTTTACCTCCTTTTTAGTTTTTCTCTCTCTCCTTTACCACTTTATCTCTCTTCTGCCTCTAGTCTTGCCATGAGTCAGCTCTGCAGACTCAGCTTTAAGAAGAGAATCTCACTTTGACAACTGGGTGACCTGTTTATGTGCTTCTTTTAAAATTTTAAACAAATAACATTCACTATCAAATGAAAAACATAATTAAGCATGGTTTTCTGTCCTGGTTTTCCAGTGGAAGAAACCTAAAATGATCCCTAGTAAACTTTATAAATACAAGTTTGACCTATTTTCGAAAATTAGGTAACCACGTATAGAACTTTAAGAAATCTTTTCTAGAGCTTCATAGCATATGAAGAAAGAGCATATCTCTTCTTTTTCAGTCCCACTTGGAAATCTTTTGTGAATTTGCCTCAGTTAGGTATCAGGAGGAAAATTCACATCATTTAACCTTAAGGAAATGAATAAGTCAGTGAATAATTAGTTGGTGAATTGCCTAACCATTACTTAAGAAATGGAATATATTTATACACTTAAAATGAAAAAGGAAATTCAATCCATGAATATTTTTGTCTTCTGAGACCTGAAAACCCATCTAATTGCTATCATCCTTCCCCCATTGGACTGAATATCTCTCCCTGAACCATAAGCTGCGGATTTCTCGCTTACGGAACAAAGCTCACTGAGACTTCTCATAGCCACCCTCTACCTGTTAGATGGAGCCTTGCTCATCTCTTCAGCTTGCGGCCATATCTGTCCCTATCTGAGCTGGATGTGCTATGCAAGCGCTGCTCTTGAGATAGCCTGGATTGATGTTTCTGCAAAAGCTTTAGATCAATCGTGCTCTTTCAGATCAAAACGTAGAAATGATGAAGTCTGCATCAGTGCATCTGGTGGAGAAATTCCTTGCTGGTGGACTTGCTCCTTGTAATATACAATAAATTAAAAATTTAGCCCCATTATCAGCTGCTCCTCTAGAGATAAGAAATTGTGGGCATAATGTGATTGTGAAACAGTGGGCCAAGTTTCATAATTGGACTGAATCATGACAGTAAAAATGATATAAACACACGACACTTCCTCTATTGGAACTCCCCTAGTTAGGGTGGACAAGTTATTTTGGGTCTTGCTCTATGAAACTTGCCTTCTTAAATTGTCAGGTAGTGGAGGTGAGTGCAGAGGGAAGTGCTGCCTAGTTCATTTTTGTAAAAGCACATAATTTTTCACTGTGTTATTGTTCCCTCTGTGTGTGTGTGTGTGTGTGTGTGTGTGTGGTGTGTATGTATGTAAATGATGGATCTCATTCAACAAATTCAGCTACACAGGAAATGCCATGTTGTTATTTTTATTAATTAAACTGAATTTATACTTACAGCTCCTGAGTTTAAATTATTTACAAACTTTCTCTTTATTCTATTAAGATCAGATACAATGTCAAGTCCAAAAACAAATGACAGCAATGTTTGTCCTTTTATAAAAGAACTTTATGTCCATTTTCTCAGATTTTAAGTTTAAAGTCCCAATATATCTTGATAATCCCAATTAAGTTTTAGGTTTAATAAGAAGTGTATCCTTCTAAACTCTACATCCAACCCTTACCTTTCAGCATCTGTTGGAATTAATTGCCTTCAGGGTTAAAGAGTCAGCACATTCTGAACTTTATTAAGAACACATCCAAGAGATCTCAGATGGTTTTATAAACAGATGCTGTCAGACATAGTGATTCAGACTCCTGCATGTCATCTGAGCTGTTAACAGCTACTCTGGTTTCTAATCCAGCTAAATTAAAGAAAGGGTTGACGCTATGTTGTGCGTTAGACCAAGGAAGACCTTTAAATTAGTTTTGTATGCAAGTTTTCGGCCCTTGTGTAGATGTAATCTTTCTATGTCTTCGGCCCTCTGTCTGTCTGGAGACATTCCCTGAGTTATAATCCCTAGCTTTTTAATTTTGTTTTTTCTCAGATGTACATCCCATTCTCATACTGACAAATACGTCTTCAATGGAAATGTGGTATGTGTGTGTGTGTGTGTGTGTGTGTGTGTGTGTGTGTGTTTGTGTGTTTTCTCCTAGTTTCCATTCCTCCTATTGTTCTGACACCCTCTGGGACTGTGTGCTTGGATGGGTTGATAGGCTGCTCACACCTAAAGACAAGACTCACATTTCATTCCTAATGTTGCTGACTGGTTCTGGAATGAATCTATAGCCCAGATCACCCAGTGTAGATTAAGATGAAGATTTGAAGAAAGAATTTATTGCTGTTGGTGTAAGCCCAGAGTTGTTAGTGAACCACTTGTTACCTAAAGAGAGAGCCTGTTTGAACAGGAAAGAAAGGCTGTGAGGGTTCTGTCAGAGGCTATGACATTGTATAAGCCCTGCGTCCATCTAGGATTAGAGTCAAGGATACACTTTGGATTTTCATTAATGTGTTAATGAAAGACAAAATATAACCAACATTGCAGGTAGTTGGGAAGACCATGGGTAGAGAAGGGCTCAGTCACTCAAGAGTTATGCATTCTTGAAGAATGGGTGTTCTGTAGTCTTTAGGCATTGGCTGAATAAGTAAAGACTATGGCTTTTATCTTATAGTCGCAAACCATTGATTCTTTGGCCTCATGGCCTTCCAGCTTCATTTTCCATGCCACCCTGTTAGATGCCCTATTGCCAGCTCATTTTTCATTCTTCTCTTCTCCCAAATATTATTTTTCACCAATATGAATCCTTGCTTTTGCCAAAATCATTAACTGAAATAACCTTTCTATCAACCTACTTTTCGCTTAAACTTGCAGAATTTTTAGGATGTAGCTGAAATTTCACCTCCTCTGGGGATTCATTTTCTTTTGAGCATCCCGTATATTTTAAAAAATGTTTATAATAGTATCTGTGATTGTTTTCCAATCTAATAAAATGGGTATGAGGTTGTTTGAAGCAAAGGGATGCAAAACTTGTGAAACACATTCCTTTAATTTGCCCATCCGCATTTTCTAAGAAGGGGGAAGCCTAAGTCTTCACCCATGAACATAGGTGGATATTTACTATTTCAAGCACCCTTACCCTTCTTTTATTCCCTTACTAGCGGTTTCTAAAAGGAAAGCCCTCTATCTCTCATCATGTGACCATTAGCTACAGAGCCTCCCTGGACATTCCCACATCTCTAAGAAGCCATGCAAACCCCCAACATTCCTTGATCCCTCTGCAGAACTACAGGTGAGCTGGACCTTTGCATGAGTTCGGCCGTAGGGCAGTCTGTCCTTCAGCTTCCACTCAGTGTCTGTCCTAGAAAGCACTTTTGTCTCTGAAGTTAAGTACCTTCTCTTTCCTTAAAACCTTGCAACCCTCCTTCCTTCAGAGTGGCTCAGATCTTTACTTTTTTGAGGTTAGATTTTCATTAATAAAGGTATTAATTCCTTCAGGGGACAAGAGAAACATCGCATTCAGAATTGTTAGGGAGGGCTATGCATAATGGCTCACTTGTGACTGATGAATGATTAGAAGAAAGAATTTACCACTCAGATTACACGCTGGTCCATATGCTTGGAGATATGCTGCTCTCTTTATCTATAAGGTGGGCACCTGAAAGGAAAGAACCATATCTAATTTTGTTTATAGAGCCAACATTTGTATACAGAAGAATACTGTACACACTACTCTGTGTACAGCACTTGTGTATTGAATGGTCATGGACTCATGATGAATTACAACAACACAGCAACAACAATACAAACTCTTAGCATACAGTACTAAATACATTAACTGGCAAATTTAGTCAAAGGGTTATAAATCTCATCCCCTGTGGGAACAAGTGAGCGAGTACAGCTGCTCTAGGGCAGCTCCCACGGCGTCCCCAGCAATGTTCAGTGGCCAGTTGTTGACAATCTGGAATTTAGGTCCAGTTTTGCCACATCTCTAACTTTCCAGGGGATGTTAAAATGGCATACTTTCATGGGGTATCATTTAGTTTTATAACATTGACTAGGCGCTGAAATTGCTTTGTAAACCATCAGTAGATAAAATGAAGTATTCACACAAACCAGATGGGGCATGAAGGCCGCTAGTTTGAAAATTCTGGTGTTGGAAAATGTATAGTAAGAGTGGAAGTCAGACATCAAGACAGCAGGAGAGAAAAAATAGACATGGAGTGATATAAGACAGCAAGTGCCATAATGCAGACTAAAGAAAATGTTGAGAATGATGGAAACATGATCTAAGACAATGTGAATAGTAAAGAGAAGGAAAGATTGAGAGAATTTTATATTATTATTTCAAGACACCTTGTGAATAATAGAGTATAACTTTAAACTGTCTCTCTGTTTCCTCCTCTGATAAGTCCAGAACATTAAGATGTGCTGCTGTACAATCCATGTGAGGTGACGGATAGACGATAACCTTAAGCTGGAAAGAGAGGAGTGTTTTGAAGCATGTCCCGTATAACGGATGGGATGCTGGAACTTTTTCTCCTTCTCTGTTTCCTTTCCCTGTAGACTCACAGCTGGGCTCAGCTGAAATACCTTCCTTCTCTTTCTCACTTCATTTTCTGACCGACAGTAAACACCCAATAAAAGGTTCTGCAGTGACTCTCCATTGGGGTTCCGCTTTCTGTTTCAAACAAATCTTTCTGCAGTATGTAAAATGGTATATATTATCTTTAAACTGTCAGGTTTTGACTTATTGTGCATTTTAAGGAACGTGCATTGCAGGAGATTAAGTGATGGATGTATTTTCATAAACCTAATATAAATAGAATATTTGCTGCAGAACTCACTATTGTGACGGTAGTTGATAACGCCGGGAGAAGATGTCCTGATAGATATTCTGTTTATGTCCTGTTCGTTAATCAGCAACAAGTGTATTCTGAAAGTTGGGGAAAGTGGAAATTGGAGACTATTGTGTCTGTATTTATGTAAATTTCAAATAAAATATTAAAAGCAGACTCTGCTACCACTTATCTGTGCATGAAGGAGAAGGCTAAATTGGTGAGCTATGGTGTAGCTCAAATAATGCAGGTTCAGGAATATAAAATATAAAGTAGTTCTTGTACCTGCCGATGTTAAAAAAATTGGAGTTACTTTTAGTTCTTACTTGTATATGAGGAAATAATAATTGCTTTCTTATGTTTTTTTTCTGTGTCCAGCATCCACATCTTGGTCCTGGGGAAACCATCACATCCCACATTTTTGTCTTCATTTTTATCGCCACTCTCTGCTCCATTATCAACCCACTGCCTGGGTCATGTCTTGCTTTTATTTTTATTTAAAAATTTTTACCTTTAGTGATGAGGCTTTTTAATACCTTCAATACATCATTCCCTTTCCTTTGTTAACAATAATATAGACACGTTAAAAACAACCCAGGTATGTGTTGGAAATGTATAAACAATTAACAGTAGCAAATCACATCATGTGTCATGTATCGATTGCCTTTGTGGCCAGATTCTTTTCATGTGTCATCACTTATCTTAATTTCAAACATGCAAAATAAGTACAAAGCTCTATCTCTATGGATAAGGAACCTAGGTTGAAAGACGTTTAGTGCTGCTAGTCACGCTTCAAGCCAGGACTTCAACCCAGACAGCTGAAGCTACAAATCACAAATTTCCCACTGTGAGGCAGCTTCTCATGTTTAAAACTGATTTAGATGTAAAAGGTTGCGTTATCAAGGGTTCATTCATTCACTGATTTAAGTATTCACTCAGTAAACCTAGCTTACTGCCAGCTATGGACATCTGCTGAAACACACCCAATGGAATCACGCAGTACGTGGAGAGTTTCTATAAATGTGTACACTCAAGTGCACACATGCACTTCCAACGTCCTGACTGATATTTAAAAAATCACATAGAAATAATCTAAAACAGTATTTTTGAAAGCTTATAGAATTTAATGTAGATGTTGGAACTCAGATGATAAGAACTGAAACAAATTTGGACAATCATTGAGTGATTTCTACAAGAACTTATCAATTAAATTGAAATGATGTTAACATTATCACAGCATTATGCCACCTTAAAGACACGTGGCAAACAACTGTGGAACAAATATAGAACATCAAGGAGATTGGTAGAGGAGGTTCTGCTGAAGATTTGGAGTTTTGAATTCCAGTCACACATCTGTTCTCCTATTCTCAAAGAAGGCCTCTGTTTTCTCATATATCAACTTGATGATCACTATAATTCTGTCTAGCTCCAAAGCTCTGTAATTCTACAAACAAAAGCAAATACAAAAAAACAAACACATTAATGTGGGACTGAAGAATCTTCTGTTATACATGGTATTTGTCATTCACTCTCTCAAATACAAATAATGAAAACCTACATTTGACTAGTCACAGACATGGGAAAAAAGATCACAAAAACCAAAGTAGTAATACCCTGCTTTCCTGACATTTTAATCCTCATTAAGGGAGATGACCAACAGACAAATAAATAAACAAAAATATAACCTGGCAGAGGGTAGTGATAACAGTAGAGAAAAAAATAAAGAAGCGTAAGAGAAAAAGGAAAAAACAGGGTGTCAGGAGAGAGTCAGATGGCCTGAGCCAGCCTTACAGTGTTGAGAATGGAGGCTGGAAGGCTGAGGGAAAGACAGTTATGAAACCTTAAACCAGGAGTGGGCTTGTCCTATTCATGGCCCAGAAATAGGATGGAGTAGGCAAGCAGAATGGTGAGTGGAAGTGGGTACGGTGGACTTGGGGTGACTGACGTGTATCCCAGACCCTGTGAGAGAATTTATTTTGGATGAATGGGAAGACATGAGATGCTTTGAGCATTGGCAGCTATGATTTAGTGTAAGTTGAAAGCCATGAGATGCTTTGAGCATTGGCAGCTATGATTTACTGCTCTGACCAGTACCTTGAGGATAAATAGTGGGAAACGAAGCATCTGGAGAGCACTTACTAGGGAGTCACAGCAAACCAACTGAAATTCACAGTGATGCTCACAGCATATGAGAGTGTGAAGAAGGGGTGGACTCTGGGTCCATTTTTAAGATGGCGCTAGAGGGACTTGCTGGTTTATTGAAAGTCATATGTGAGAAAAAGATAAAATTCAAGAATGTCTTCCATGCTTTTGGTTTGAGCAACTATACATGAGGTTCTGAATGACTGTGGGTTTTGTGGAAAGGTTGGCAGAGACATTAGTTAGAAGAAAATGAAACAGGTTGAGGTGACAGAAGTCAAATGAAGACCATGTGTCAAGGGAGAGTGTGAGCTGTTCCCAATGCAGCTGGCAGGTAAGCAGGATAAAAGCTGAAACGTCCATTTGGTGTAGCAACAGGGAGGTAACTGTAGTATTTCAAAGGGAGTGTTTCAGGTACAAAGAACTGATTAGAGAGGATTCAATAAGGAACAGAAGCAGAGAAGTTGGAGTCAAAGACATGATCTCTTTTGAATAGTTTTCCACATGAAGGGAACAAGGCAATTGATCTGTAGCTGGAGCCATGGGGTCAAGTTTTCTTATTTTACATAAAATATAGGCAGTGTATTTATATGTGCATGAGAATGATCTAATAATGAAAAATGCTGCGTGAGAAATGGAGAGAACTGGGGGTGAAAAGCTGGAGACCTGTACAAGAGAAGATTTTACCTATGCCTGGAGAATGGGCAGTTCTCATATGGTGATAAGAGAAGCAGTGGATAGCTCAGAGATTCAACCAAGTTAGGAAATGCGGTATTTAGAGTGTGTAGAAGTTGTATTTATTTACCCTTACAAGGAAAAACCAAAAACAAGGTTGTTTTGTTTTGTTTGTTTGTTTGTTTTCTGCCAAGATTAGGAATGCCAAAGGAGAGTCTCAAAGTTTAGGAAGAGAAAAGATTATGAATAAAGCTGCCATCAATATCTATGTGCAGGTTTTTGTGCGGACATTAGCTTCAACTTCTCTGGGTAAATACCGAGAAGCATGATTGTTTGATCATATGGTAAGAGTATGTTCAGTTTTCTAAGAGAATTCCCAACTGTGTTTCTTCCAAAGCTATTGTACCACTTTGCATCCCACCAGTAACAGATGAGAGCTCTTGTTGCTTCACATCTTTGCCAGCATTTGTTGTTGTTAGTGTCTAGATTTTTGACTATTCTAAAAGTCATGTGGTGGTATCTCATTGTTTTCTGTATGTCAAATTTTTATTTCCCAAAATGTTATCAAGTTGCACAGGTTATATGTGCTGGTAATTTCTAAACATCTTGCTGCAGCCCATGTGGTTCTAACCACATCCAGGACATCTCTTAAGAATCTGAAGTTTAACATTTCCTAAAATTACTTATTTACGTATGTAACTAATCTGATCCTGATGGTTCCTCATCTTGCTAGAACATAGCTATTTAGAAGGTGCTCTCCTAGTGCCCCTTCTTCACTCTAACATTTATTTGCCCACAAGCAAAGTGTGCACATCAACGGAGCTCAGTGTTTGCGATCAGTGATGCTGCAGTCAGGCCGAACTGAGTTTCATGCTGGCTCAGCCAGTTTCTGCAGCCATATGACCTTAATCAAGGCATTTGAGATCTTAGTTTCCTCAGGTGTGAAGTGGGTCTTGTAATTCAAAGTAACTCAGCAGGAGAAAGTAAGGCAATGCACATATGGCTCTTAGCACAGAACGGTGTCGCCTGCAAGATAAATATTAGCTCCTGTTAATATTAAAAGCATGGTCTTCTATTCCAGGCTGAACTCATTAAGAATTTCCCCTGCTTCCCTCCTCATCATGATTTCTCTGGTCACTGCTGCAATCATCTTCCACCTGGACTATCCTGCGGGCTTCTTACCTGGGTGACTTCCTCTAGTTCTCTCTTCTGTTATCTTAGACTTTTTTCAGAGCTGTTCTTCCCTGTCTCAAGACTGATGATATTTCATGTTTAACTAGTTTCCATGAAAACCAAAATGAAAATCAAGTTTGCACTTCTTTACAAATCTTCCACCGATCTTCGTGTATAACCTGGGACCAGCATACTTGATGATTTGTCCAGAGTCAGCAAAATGTATTTGCTCAGCAAGCACATCTTCACATCTAAGCAGCCCCCACAGGGCAGCTTTCTCTGTTGTTGGTATTGGGCGCATACCCCTCAGACATCTGTTCAAATACAACCATTCTTGCAGCCCCTAACTTCCTATCTCGCCGACATACCTGTCCTCCAGTGGCTTCCACGCATTGTACTGAGGGTAGCGTTCACCTGCTTTTCTCATTTGTGCTCCTCAAAACAGGAGCACCAATTAGCCGACAATGTGGACTGAACACAACGAATTTTCCCAATTGAATATACGTTTGATGAACATTGCAAATGACTATATGGAATGCTACCATCACTGACTGCTTCATGTTTTGGTATAGAGATGAGACTGAGTGAGGCATAGGGTCATTTAGAAGACTGTTCATTGTGACAGGATTCACATTGCTATCACTGTCAAAAGGAAAAGTTCTGAGAGGTAACGGTGAACCTAGGAGTGTGCTGTTTACCAGGGAGTACACGTTCTTTGTTTATTTAAATCTTTATTTTGCATTTTCAACATGTTCTCCATACTAATCTCAGTGGGTTTATAGTTATTCTGACAAATTTAATATCTTCACAATGCATATATTCATCCAGCTAATCTAATTGACTGAACTATACTGTGTTTTCTGAATATATTTTCCTTTTATTTGCTAAAGTGCTCAGACATGATGAACCATGATTTAAAATTCTGCTGCACTTGACCGGTAGTCTGGGGCTGCCCCTGTGTCTCCTCCAGGCCTCCACTGCCCCCAAAGTGGGCCGGAACTCCAAGTTTCCTGGACTAGTCCTTCTTGACTTCCTTCCCCTGTTTCCTGCCATAGGATGCAGACATGAGGGTAAAAATAAGTCTCGAAATGGTATTGTAGTATCTGGCTGATCTAGATTTGTTACAGATTGATCAGAATGAATTAGACCCTTTTCCCTAAAAAGAGTGCTTTATGTGATTTGTTTCTAAACTAGAGGACTAGGTTAAATGACTTTATGGTCTATTTCTATTTTATTTTATTTTATTTTATTTTTATGAAGTAGCATTTAGTATTTTAAGAAACTTGCACTGAAATATTGATATAAAGAAAAGAAAACTTCCATATGAAGCATAAAACATAATCCAATCCAACTTTTCTTTTTATGTAATACTGCATTTTCTAAGTTAATGTTTGCCAAGAAGCCAATTAAAAAAAAACGTATATAGCATCAAGGGCAGATTCTATTTGAATGAACCATCACTCTTCTACTCTAAGCACTGAATTTCTTTAGATGTTAGGACAGTGACCTGGTTGTCTACACTTCATTTATTGTCAAGTTTATCTCTGGTGCTGACACTTAATAGATAACAATAAGAACGTTAAGAAAGATGTCTAATATGGAGGCATTGCTTCAGAGCTACTTAAAGTGTAGCATCAATTTCCCATTTGCAGCTGAGTGATCAACCAGTGTATAATTTCCCAGGGCAGAACCAAAATATCGGTGACACAGGCCTAGCAAATCATCAATCTCACTTTCAAGTCGAGAAGTGACCTTTCTCGCTCCTCTGTCTGATCTTATGATGTGCAAGATCCACAATGCCAGCGCCAAACAGACTGATGACAATTCACCAAATCAACAAAACAAGTAATTCTGTGGGAAGATTTGACAATCATTCACGATTACTAGCTTACCAAAACAACAACAACGACAACGACAACAACAACAACAGCACTGAAACGCAACATTACTAGCCTTATTCTATTAAATGTCTCTTTAGGAATCTACATCCCAAAATTATTTTAGATTGATGTGGAAATGAGCTATGAAATGAAGTCATTGAGGAGATGTGATTTATATCAGTGCCTTTTAGAGCACCCAACGAAATTGCCTTCTGGTTGTGAGCCATGGGGCTTCCCGTCCGTCAGACACAGCTGCCGGGTCTAAAGGCTCTCTGACTAGCCAGTGTGTTACATACTTCCAACCCAGATGGTAGTCTGTATTTGTCTAATGGGCTTAATGCTCAGCACGTGTTAAATAATAGGTTTCTCAAAAGAAAAGAAAAATATTTTTCCTTTATCCTTCATTGTAAGTCCAAGGTTTACTGCTAAATCTTTCATGACATTCTATGACTTCTGCTCTCTAGCAACACAGTTTGATATGGATGTTGCTGCCAAGCCTTTGACTCTGTGGGTGATAGTTCATTGTGCTTTCCATTATCTTGTATTTAATCTTGATAGTAACATTACACATCCTGCAGAATAAAGCATTTAATGCTCTGGTCTAATGTCAAAAGCTTTCTTGGTTTGAGTGAACAAATATACTTTTTGCATATATCTAATTCATGTTCTGGAACATCCCTCAGTTTAGTGGGTTACCAGTTACCAATGGTATAAACTCAGCTTGAAGAATGGACACCTTAGGATAGGACAGTGAGATTTCCTTAACAATTGCTTTATAGCATATGTAAAAACCAGACATACTTCAAAAATCTTTACAAACACACTGCCATTTTTAGAAAAAAATGAGAAATAATTTTCCAAAATACTATCATATGATGAGTAGTTTCTCCCAAGCCACAGATATTTAAAAGACCTCATTTAACATGTAATGATTATAGTTTTCTTACACGAGAAAAAGTATTTTTATGATAAGCAACTTTTATTGAGAAATAAATAGAACAAGAACAGATGATTATACCACCAAGGCTATTATAAAATTGGTTCAGGCATCTAGTTTGGGAAAATACGTTTATGATGGATTTTCTAGTTTGAGCAAGAATTCAAGCAGTGTGAGTAAAAATATTAGAAAACTTATGACTTACGAATACCACTATCCCACAGCATGATGCTGATGTGGAGTTGGAATCCAACATCTCTGTATCCACAGGAAGCCTTTGAATTTTTATCAGGGATTTTCTAGTCACAGCCAATGCTCACATGCCTCCAGCAGAACTCTCCCTCTCTTACCCAAGGTATCAGCACCTTTTCTTGGCATATTTGCAGCATACTGCTGACAGACTCAGTCATGAGCCCACTGGAACTTGTGGAAACATCTTCTCTCTTTAACATAATATTTTAGTCAACCTGGGCTACTATTACAAAATATTATAGTCTATGTGGCTTAAACAACATGCATCTATTTCTCACAGTCTTGGGGGCTGGAATTCCAAAACCAGGGTGTCAGCGTGGTCAGGCTCCTATTGAGGGCTTTCTTCCTGACTTGCAGACAGCCGCCTTCTTGTTGTGTCTTCATATGGTGGAGAGAGAGCGTTCTGGTCTCTTCTTCATCTACTGAACACTAGTCCCATTATGGAGGTCCCTACCCTCATGGCCTCATCTAAACCTAATCACTTCCCAAAGACCCTGCCTCTAAAAACCATTGCATTGGGGATTAGAGTTTTGATATGTGTGTTTTGGGGGGACACAAACACACAGTGCATATCATACTGTGCTGCCTTTGGTTCGTGGCTTGTTCCAAGGTCCTTGTCTGTCTTCCTCCCGTAGCAGAGCTCCCAACTCACAACTCACTCTTCACACACTGCAGCCATAGCTTCTGTTTCTTCCCTTGTTGCATTTGTATAATGCTTCAATACAGCATATTTCTTTCTAAAATGTAAAATAAGTATTATATTTGTTAAAGAAATATTAACTCATCCTTGAGTTAAAAGTAATTTGGATAGCTAGCACCATTAAATACGCTTTCAAGTACCATATTCTCTGATTTTTCTGGATAGCTTGACTTTCTAAGGATAGTTTATAATATTTCTTTTTATCACTGAGTTAAGTATCTCATCCAAATTTTTAATTCTGAAGAATGTCTGTGATACAGAGAGTTAATAAATATATTTCACAAACTGATTATGACTTGAGAACTTAATATTATATGACTTATAATTGCAGAAGTTATCTTTTTTCTTTGCTGTAGTTAAGCATAAAAATAGTAAAAATTTAAAACATCATGTTTCATAATTTCTTTGTCCATAAATTTTAAAATGGCTTCATAGCCTATTTTTAAAACATACTAATCATTTCTGTACGTGTAATCTTGGGTATCCTCTGTGTTGTTTAGGACTTGAACATGATGTGAGAAGGCCGGAAGGGACACATGCAGTTTCCTCCTTCAGAAAAGTTGCTGACCTGAAGATAACTGCATATGGCAGCTAAAAGTAGAGGTAGAAATGTCAGTCAGAGGAAGCCTGCAGTTGACCCACAAGGACTTGCTGTATTTCCTTCCAGGTTCACAGTCTCAAGCACTCTCCACATATGTTGATATTAGTGTAGTGTGTATGAAACAGGAAAGGAAACAATGGGATATTTTGTTTGAAATTGCCTTCTATTGTGGATTTAATATCAATACAGATTTCTGTCATTTAACTTTTGATTTGTAAGTTTCATGCTTTTTGAATTCTCAATTATAAATCAATCTTCCATAACACATTTAAGATGTAGAGATGTCAATGGAGAAATAAGCCTTCTCCATCTGTTTTTATTATAGATGCTAGTATTGCTAGTATTATAGATGTATCATGCACAGAAGTAATAACTGCCAAGATTTTACATTAACCCTTCAATTCCACTCATTCTTTCTAATGGTAATTTCCTATTTCATTTCATAAATTAAGACTTATGGATGAGTTGAACCTTATATGTTTAATTTACAATCTTCTAAATTATAATGGTTTCACAAAGAAAAAAATGTGCCTCAGTAAAAAATGGATCTTTATTTCTAATTAAAAGAACTTTGGTCACAGAAGTTTAAAATATTTATGTAATGGTCTTAAATTTATAAGATATTCCAAGAATAAGCTATTTGAAAAGAAAAAAAAACCTTTTGAAGAGATAAAAGAGAGTTTCATATATTTAAAAAAATTAATAGACTTTTTTTTGCACACTTTTAGGTTTATAGAAAAATTTAAAAGAAAGTACAGAGAGTTCCCATATGCCCTCTCACTGACACTCAGTTACCCATCCTAAAATCCTACATTTGTTACAGTTGATGAGCCAATATGATACATTTTATTAACTACAGTTTATAGTTTGCATTACGGTTTACTCCTGGTTTTGTAAAGTTCTATGGGTGTGGAGAAATGGATGGTGACAGCTACCCATCATTACGGTCTCACACAGAGTAGTTTCACTGCCCTAAAAATCCTCTATATCCTCCTTTTCATCTGTCCCCACAACCCCTGACAGCCAATGGTCTTTTTACTGTTTTCATAGTTTTGTCTTTTCCAGAATGTCACAGAGTTGGAATCACACAGGTGTGGCTTTTTCATACTGCCTTCTTTCACTTAGGAAGTACATTTAATAGATACAGTTTTCAGGTCAGGTGGGGTGGCTCAAGTCTGTAATCCCAGCACTTTGGGAGGTGGAGGTGAGAGGATGGCCTGAGCTCAGGGACTCGAGACCAGTATGGCAAGACTTTATATCTACAATAAGTAAAAAAAAAAAAAATTAGCCAGACTTGGTGGCACATGCCTGTGGTTCCAGCTACTTGGAAGATTGAGGTAGAAGAATCACCCGAGCCCAGCCGGTTGAGGCTGTGGTGACTGTGAGCGTGCCACTGCACTCCAGCCTGGGCGACAGAGTGAGACTCCAACTAAAAAAAAAAGAAAAAAAAAAGATACAGTATTCTTGGTTGGTGATTTTTTTTTCCTTTCAATACTGGAAATATTCTGCTCTACTCTCTTCATATTTGGATGCTTTCTAAAAAGAAGTCTAATATAATTTTTACCTTTGTTCCTCTATAGGCACAATCTTTTCCCTTTGCCTCTTTCCAAGATTTCTCCATTGTAGGTGTTCAAGACTAGCCAAGGTATACACTTTCATGGTGTCTGTCCTGCTTGATGTTGTCTGAGTTTCTGGATCTGTGGTCTGCAGAGTGATACTAATGTGTTTCACATTTTGTGCGTATTCTGTTCTTGAATGTTCTTTTTCATTCATTCCTGCTTTCTTTCTGTATTTCAGTTTTGGAAGTCTATTGACACTTCTTCAAGTCAATTCTTTTCTTGACCATGTCCCGCCTATTGATGATTCCATAATAGGCATTTTTCATTTCTCATTTCTAAGAGTGTCCTTAATGTCTGACATTTCATTTTGAATCTTTCTGAGCATTTCCTGCTCTCTGTTTTCTTTACCTGTCTGTTCTCACACAATGTGCACTTTTGCTGTGAGAACCCTTATCCTGTAAAGTATAGTTGTCTTAAGTGCCCAGTCTGCTGTGACAGCCTTCTGGGGAGACCACACCTCCCCATGATATGCATGATCAGCTAGAGTCAGGACTCAGGGAGCGTCCCTTAGAAGACAGCCAAAGGGCTGGAGGCAGATATTGCAGGATACACTGTGGAGCAAGGACTGAAGAGCAAGGCAAAGCCAATATGGGGAGGGTGGGTAGGGGCTTCTGTGGCAGCAGGCAAGGGCTCTGCTGCAGGATAGGTAGGCAACGGAGCTCCAAGGTACACTGGCTCTGACCCACTTCTAGTCCCCTGCCTAGTCTCTTGTCTAGCTGTGGGACTGAAATTGTATGAACCACCCACAATAGCATCCCTGAAGTGCTATTTGGGGGCTAAATGAGATGAAGTCACCAAACGCCTAAAACAATACCTGGCACCCAGGGAAGAATGAGGTGGCTTCTTTCACTCCGGGCACACAAATTCAGGTTCTCATAGCCTTCTCACTCTCTCTCTCTCTTTAGATGTGCTTAAAGAGACCTTAACTCTTCTTCACGTGAAGACAACAAAAGAATGAACAGATGGAGTTCCATTTCACACAACCTAATGCCCACGGAATGTGATTCCTGATGGATTTGGTTTTGTCCAGTCTAGCAAATGACTGTTATCCCTCATGGTCAAAGACCAGAGGCAGAAACTGGGAGAAAATGGTCGTCAATTTCTGCAACCAGGTTACGGGGAGATGGGTTGGCATCATTACCAAAAACCTGCTAAAAGCAACACAAACTCTTTTCAGTATTTGTACCCCAAATTTATAGCCCTTCACCCACCCATTGTTAAGCTTAAGATTAAGACGTTCAAGTACAGTTTCAGGCTGACTCAAGATCTACATTAACATTTTCTGGTACATGACCACTGATGTGATTCTAAGTCTCCCTGGTCATGCTGACATTTTTAAACAGTGTTTTGGAATTTACAACATGTTATATTTTAGTTTTTCAGAGGAAGGGGCAGACAATTGCAACATTTGGAAGGAAGATAAAGTCACAGCATTTAAAATAATGGCCTGAAAGTCACAACATTTAAAATGATAGTTTTAAATTGTTCTGAAACACATTTGTCACAATCCCTTGTTTCCAGAGTCCTGGTTTATAACAGTTCTATGCTTTCATACTCACAGATGGAGGGGAGGGGATGATGCTCACACCAGGCTTTCAGACACACTCCTGCTGGCCTTGGACAGTTCTCCATGTCTCCTAACTATCAGGTGGTCTGGTGTAACTGGCTGTTTCTTCTCAAGCACCAAGCAATGGCTTACTAGGTAAGCTTGACCTTTCAGACCAGCTGGGCAAGGCTGGGTCAAGGAAGAAGGGAGACTGATCACATTCTGAGAGCAATGTGGTGAAAAGAAGAATGTGCACTTTAAAAATTCTAGCAGCTTCTATATTTAGCCCAATTCAGCTACAAAAGTAAGTTTCCTAATACAAGTTTCTAAGTATTTTCTAAATGACTGTTCTGATATAATAAAAATGGACTCTTTTTAGTCTGTAACAGATTCACTTACGATAGAGTTGAACTGGGATTCTTTCCGTTGTATCCAGTCTTCCCCTTTAAGTAACTGGTAAAACTCTCTAAGTGTGGGATAGAGCTTTGCAGTGTCGGCTGGCTCGGTTTGGTTGTGTTTCACTTGTCTGACTTAACTCCTGTCTCAAAGAATAAACATAAAGAATAAAGCAAAATCTTTCCCAGCCACCTGTCTCATTTCTACACTAAAAATGAACTTCCTTTTAGTTCAGTACTAAGGCACTTCTCTGACTCTGGCTGCCTCCCCTCCCCCCAAGCAGGTCTCACTGGGGTACCAGGGGCTAATAAATGTCACTCCTCTTTCTCCCCTGAATTTGGAAACAATAGATGGAGTGGCCAGCCAGAAAGAGGTCAGTGTAGACATCCAAGGCACCTGGCTTGGAGGATAGTGCCTGTGTCCATAGGGTTCCCCCTTGGCAGGTCCCTTCTCCTGGGGAAGCTGAGCTAATCCCCCTGGCTTAGCAGGGCAACCTGCTGGACCCTTGTCTGCTCCTGACAGCCTGGTGGTTTTGGGCAAGGCACTTCACCTGTCTAAACCTCACTTTATTGCCTGTAGTACCAAGAAAACAAGAACCTTTTCATGGTGGTTGTGAGAATTAAACAAAAACACAACCAGCGCACAAAGCACTGGAAACATCAAGTATTATTATTGCCTGTGTTCATTTTCTTTTCTTTTCTTTTTTTTTTGAGTTGGAGTCTCACTGTCACCCAGACTGGAGTGCAGTGGCTGCTCCCGGCCACCGCAGCCTCGACTTGCTGGGCTCCGGCGATCCTTCCGCCTCAGCCTTCCAAGTTGCTGGAACTACAGGCGCATTCTACCATGCCCGGCTAATTTTTGATTTATTGTAGAGATGAGGTCTCGCCTGCCCAGGCGGGTCTCAAACCCACAGGCTCAGGAAATCCACTCACCTCAGCCTCCTAAAGGTGCGGAATTACAGGCTGAGCCTCCGAGCCCAGCTGCCTGTGTTCATTTTCAAAACCACTTCCACAAAAAGTTTTTTGAAGACTGAGTTTTGGCAGTAAAACTACTTTGGGAAGCAGAGCAGCCTAGATCCCAGTTTTGAGGAGTTCCCCATATATGAGTATATTGCAGAATTTGAACTGTTTCTAATAAAAGCAAAGCAAACAGTATAAAAAAACCTCAAGCGTTATAATTTGCTAATGGGATCTTTCACTTATTTGGCCAGGAAGGTATTTTTATAGTTTTCCTTTCACATTTGTATCCTTCATCAAAAGACATTTTGGGAATTTCAGATAGTTATGAAGAGTGTCATTGAGTTAAGCTCTCCCTACTGTCAAGACAGCTTCCTGTCATTTGGTCTAGTAGTTAGTATTTGCCTAACCAGGAGACCCTCACTGCTTTATTTTCCTCCAAAAATAGTGCCTTTAATATCTCACATATGCTACTGGATTAGTGCCCCTTTCACACATCTCATGGACACAATGTCTCCGTCCTCTGAGTTTCTGGTAAACATCTTACCCTGAGACCACCAGACAGATCTGGGAAGAGTCTCCCGGGAGCTTAGGTGGGAAACAAAGCCTGCAATCCCCCCACTGTGTGGAGGTGTCATCCTGTGGTCCATGGTGGCTGGCTGGTGGGCATGCTCTCTGATTTCTTGAGATGCAAGTTTCCTTTTCATGGACAATAATTTGTTTTTAAACTTCCAATCTGTGGACCTTTTATCCATAGTGACCAAAGCATGTTGCAAGAGCTAACATATCTGCATATGACAAGTTTGCTTGGAGAAGTACAAAAGGTAATGTGTTAAAATTAGGAAGTGTGCGTTTCCACAAAATGGAAGATCCTTTAGAAAAAAATAAATACAGCTTGTCTGTTGGGAAAATAAGTGTGTTTGAGAGATTTGTTTTAAAAGTATTTAAGCATCTGGCCATTTCTTCTGCAAATGCTCACGAAAGTCAGTAGTGTTGTATCTGTGACTTTTCCAAGGATATTACACCTCAGGCAAGCTGAGCTAGAAGTATCTGACAGGAGGCATCACCATCTTCACCATCTTCTCAGGAACGAGGCTTTCCTGTGCATGACTGTCAGTCAGCCACTCCTGCCAGTGAATCTGGGAGCCTAGAGACTTATCCGAGGTGAATTAGTAAACTACTGCCTGGACTAAAAGTCATTTATGTAAGACATGGTCTATTTCTCCATAAAGGCAGATGGTTTTAAAAAGCTTGTGTTTGAAAACATTGACAATTATGTTGAATTTTCCTATGTGCTTGAAGTCTATACTAAGGCAGGGTGCAGAAAACTGCTCTTCCTGAAAAGGTATATGATGATGCTTCATCTCTGTGTGAAGGACAACCTCCAGGGTCTGATGGTGTGAATATTCACCATCGTTGGTCCACACAGCAAGCCAGCTCAGAACTGTGTTGATGCTGCCTGTTTGGTAGACTTGTGGCAGGCTCTGCATTTGCTTGAGCAAGGTGCGTGGGTGCTCTTCTTCACAATGTCCTGCAGATGTAGGCAGGGATGGCAAGTCAGAGCCAGACAAGTGATGCTGCCTGGGAGAGCCAGCTGCCACAAGAGCCAAAGCAGATGTCTGGCGGCGATTGTCTTAGATCAGTGGTTCTCGGATTTCAGGTTTTCAGGGTGCATCAGAATCACTTGGAGGTCTTATTGTAACCCAAATTCATGGTCCCACCTTCAGACAGCTGATCCAGTAGAGTGAATGGGGCCACCCCCAAGCTCTTAAAGAAATGTTGCAGTTGAGGAGGTCTCCCTTACAAGCAGAAGAAGACTTCAACTCTTGTCTGGGATCTTGACTTTACTGCAAGAAAGGGAATTCAAGAGCAAACCAAAGACTGGGGAGTAAGCAAAGTAGTTTATTGAAAGAAACAGCACCCACACGAGAAATGAGTGCAGGCAGGCTCCAAGTGAAGACTGGCCTGCCGCAGATTCAAATGGTGATTTTTATTGGGTTTCTGTAAGTATATGTTAGCTAGTGGGAGGAATATTCATTACATTTTTGGGGAAAAGGTAGGAATTTCTTGGGATTTAGTGACACCTATTTTCTGGCTATATTTGCTTTGGAATGGATTTGCTATTGTCCTCTGAGGTGTTAGTTAATATCATAATGATACTGTAATGAGTTACTGGGGCCCTCTCAGGTGCATTTGTCACCATACTGAGTTGAGCTGGTATTGGTTGGGTTGTTATCAGGAAGTTGCAGCTAGGGCTGACAAAGTGTTCTGTGGTTTGTGGTTAGATGCAAGGTGTTTTGTGACTTTAGGCAATATTTTTCCATCCTTCTCTCTTCCTGAGCTAGCCAGCCTGCCTCAGAACCATCAGTGCTTATCAGTGCCAGATATGTCTTTCTGCAAGTACAATCTGAGGATATGGCTGGCTTTCTATTTCCTGTCTCCTTAATTGACAGTCTGACCTGTTCGGGACAAGATCTATTCTAGATATGAATGTACCCTCATAAAATTACCTCTCTGTTTAAAATAAACTTAGTAACTGTCAACTGAGCCAGGTCATGGAAGAGTTCAGAAAAATTCCAATATGGTGGGCCAATCCTTTGCTGCTTTCACATTATAAATACAACGGCCTGGGTGCTTTTGGGAACCCCATTGGTTTATAATTCTCACATGTCTATAAAACTTGGTAATTATATATAAGATTCATGGAAATGAAAGGGAGATTAATTTCATTACATTACTCCTGAATTTACTATAAGGCTTGAATAGCTCAATTATTTCAGTGACAAGAAATCTTTCACCTGGATTTGCAATGTTGGAGTCAACCGGAAGCACAAAGTCAGTGGTCTATCTTCTTCTGTGCTGGCATGGCTTGGCTTCTGAAAGGAAGACAGAATTTTTCTCCTTAGTTTATATAGAAACCACATTGAATTTGAATTTCCATGTTGCACTATGCATTGCTCCACATTTTATTTTGCAATAGAGATTACAATGAAACAAAAATATATCCATGCTTTTCAAATAAGAAAATTACGTTTGTTGTTTTGTATATACAGTGGTACACAAACACACAAAAATACATGCACATGTGCTTTTTCTCTTTTGGATTCCTTTTTTCTCCTTACCTTTCCCTCTATTCCTCCACTTTTCAAAATCTGCTGCTACCTTTTCATTTTCTCTGCTTCAAACTAACATTGGCTTTGTTAGTCATTAGGTGCTTGCATATGTCACTGGTACACTTGGTTGCATCACATAAAAAATGTATGCACACAGGAAGTATAGAATTGCAGAGTACTCTGGTAGTTCAAGAGCTTTCAAACCCTCTTAGGCAAATCCCCAGAGTGAAAATGGGGGCAACTCTGTTTCCTTTTTGGTTCAGGACATTAGTACTGAGTTCACTATAGCGCAGGTGGACTGTTAACACGTGCAAGAATTGAGCTTTTGTTGAGTCCTATGTCAACATAGGACTTTAATTGGTTTGTGGAGAAAAAAATAAATGCAAGAAATCTAATAAACAGCACTGATTTTGTAGGTATTTTCTACTTAAGGAAAAGAGCTCCACTCCTGTGGGTCTGCATGTAGGACACAGACTTACAAGTAGCACAGGTGTAGGAATAGGGTGAGAAATTTGCAAGTGTCATTTAATTGCTGCTTTTCTGAGTTAATTTCAAAATGAAGGAGAGATCCGATGGAGGGTTTCATTTACTGAGCGAGAAACAGAGGGTGAGTTTTGGACTGTTAGGAGCCTTTTGTCTCAATAAGTGCCAACTATGACTGTTTTTTTCGTTCAGATATCAAATTTATGATTTAAAAATTGCATAATTCATTGATACTTGAATACTTTCAGTGAGCCAAAAAGGATTCCATCCTTGGAGAACTAAACTATGACAACATAATACATTTTTGATAAAGATGTAATGCCTAATTGGAAAACAACCAGCTTCCCATATTAACTTAGAAGTAGAGTACATTTTTATACCAGCAGTCTTCTAACCCTTTATTTTAATGGTAGTTAGAAGAAGTGATAGAACACCTCCATTCTCTTCCATAAATATGAGTCTATATGTGTAAATAATCCAGATGTTAGGAGTAAAGGCAATTTATGTGACTTATTAATGAATTCTTCTAAAACTCTAATGAAGCACATAAATCATACCGAGGCATCTGAACCTAATTTCTTCTTGAATCTGTTGCATTGTTAAGCTACCTTGTTACTAACTTTCATGCTTCTTAATCAGTGCTGCTTATTTCCTCCTTTGGAATCTACTAGGACATGTGGAATTTGATGATGCACACATTCTGCAAGAAGATATTCAATACAAAACTGGGTGTGAGATGAGAAGAAAATTGAGAAATTTGAGAAAATGATTCAACAATGACAAATGTTGCACCTGTCGTGCATGTCATCAAAATTGAAGGCTTTATTGATGACAGAAAAAGGGCAATTCTTGCTCTCAAGAAGCCTACAGCTTACCTGAGGAGCCAAGACATATATTGAAGGTTAAACAGTAGATGTAATGTGCAAGCCCCCACTGGGTGCAGAGAGGGAGGGAGCTTTGGACCACAAAGGCCTGGACTGACTTGTCAGAAAGCATAAGACTTGAAAAGCATCAAAGGTAGATGGAATCTTCACAGGAATAAAAAGGGAATGGGCTTTCTGCTAGGAATTCCAGATTGAAGAGTGGTCCCTTCAAAATCATTGAACCTAATGAAATACACCACATACATACTCAAATACACACCACCCCCAAATAAACCACATACATACATCACACAACACAGACACATCAATATAAAAGAATAAATCATTTTACCTAAATTGGTGATTTTTAGTGACAACTCCTTCCCTGTACCTTAGTCTTCTTCCTCTTCTTGTAATCAGAACACCTGCCAAGCTCCATCTTTCACTTAGTTAAGGCTTCCAACTTCTGCTTAAAATGCTTTAGTTTCTCCCATCAGTCTATATCTAATTACCCTGTTGTGTTTTATTTTGTTTATAACCCAACTCTACCCAACATCACAGTTTACACTGTGTGTGGCACATCATAGATACACAATAATTCATTCTTGGTGGATGGCACAAATGTGTGGATGCCCAAAACATACACACCTGCTATCTCCTGGTTTATGACCTGAATATTAATTAATATTTTAATATAACCTTATGCCATTAACTTTTTAATACAAAACCTGAATAATATGGCATTTTTTTAACATATCATAGTATTTTGAGCTAAGACTCCTAAACATCACAATTCCTTTAAACTCAAAAGAAAATATACAGGCAGCCAATAGACACATGAAAAAGTGCTCAGTCTCACTAATTATCGATCATCAGAGAAATGCAAATCAAAACCACATTGAGATACCACCTAACACCAGTAAGAATGGCCATCATTAATAAAACAAACAACATAAGCTGGCGAGGATGCAGAGAAATAGGAATGTTTCTACACTGCTGGTGGAATGCAAACTAGTGCACCCTCTTTGGAAGACAGTGTGGCGATTTCTGAAAAAACTAGAAATTGACCTTCCATATGACCCAGCAATTGCCCTATTGGGAATATACCCGGAGTAACTCAAATCATTCTACAAAAAAAAGATACCTAGACACGTATGCTTGTTGCAGCTCTATTCGCAATAGCAAAAACATGGAACCAACCATGCTGCCCATCGAGGCTGGACTGGATTAAAAAATGTGGTACATATACACAATGGAATATTATGCAGTCATAAAGAAAGACAAACATATGGACTTCACAGCAAGTTGGATGGATTTAGAGTCAATCATACTCAATGATCTATCACAGAAACAAAGAACAGAGTACCATATGTTCTCACCTACAAGTGGACCTTGAACAATTCTAATATTGTAAGAAAGGGATTGGCAGTAGTGGGAAACTGTCAGGGGAGTGGGGGTAGGATAGGGGCAGTTGAGGGAAAGTGCTAGGGGAGGGAGGGGAACACCTCATCAACAAGGGTAACTGCATAATCAACGTTTGTATACCTAACCCTGAATTGTACCCCATATCTCTATTAAAAAAAATTCAAAGTCTGAGCAAAATCTTTGTGGGAACAATAAGTCCTCATACATATGAATTATTGCAAGAAATCATAAAATTTAACCATCATTTATATGAAATAATACTTTTTAAATCCTGAAATATACCTTTCCAAAGCATGATGTTATACTTCAGTACCGAGAAATTTGGAGACTAATTCTATGCTTTTACTGATTAAATAGGCTTTTGAGCATATCTTTTCCCTGATCTCTTCTCCTAGCTGCTGAATTTACAACTTAAGGATTTTTATACTATTTTGTTTAACAAATTTTCTCAGAAACATCAGCAAATCAACCAACACTTATTCTTCATCTTTTATTAAGAAATGTGACTTTCCTTTGGTTCTTCATGCTTTTTGTATTTTCTTCAAGTTTCTCTATGTAATTTTTTGGTATACTTGAAAGGTAAGTTTATTAAATTATGTTTTCTATTCCACATCCAATATTCATGCTAATAAGCTTATTATTTTTTTGACTTTTAAAAACAATGGTAGCAAAATGGATCAATATATTATGAAAACAATTTAAATTTTATTATGTCTTTTTGCTGAGTCATAATTATAGTTTGGAGGCCTTGACTTTATGAGTAGACAGGACTTTTTCTTCTTCTGAATGCAGTACATGCTTAATTCAAGTTTATTTCCTTAAAAAGAAAAGTTCTGATTTCTTTATCCTTATTCTTTATTTATCTACTCAGGAAGCTAGCATCTGTTTTTCACACATTATTTACTGTATTCAATTTTTTCAGATTTCAGAAAACATTAGAATTAAGATTATTAATCAGTTACAATATGCATAAGGGATTTTTAAAGAAGGAAAGGTATTCATCTTCTTCAAGTGTTTTTCCTTAATTTAATATTACAATATCCTTTAAGATTGTTACTGATTTAAATAAGGATAAGGTGTACACTAGCATACAAAACAATATGAACTGAATTTCAATTGGAAGTGCCCCTGTCCAATCCCTATACTGTCAATTGACTTCTTCCACACAAAGCTTTTACTTTATATTTCTTGTTTATATATTCTTTATGTTATCTGAGCAAAATTAGCTAATTAGCTGTAGAGCATGTTGTGTTAGTGTCAGAACTGGCAGAATTACATTCAAAATTTCATCTTTAACAAATTAGGTAACTTAATTTTGGGCATACCATTTTACATATAAGGAAATTTAAGAAAGTGCATATCTGTTACATATTTTTTGCAGAGCTGTTTTGAAGATGAAATAAGAAAATATATGTGGATTTTTAAATTTGCAGAATTGGACAGGAAAAATCATGTTAATTTATATATTTTGCCTGGTTATATTTTTCATCAAAGTCACTTGTGGCTTTAGTAAATTATTACATCCAAATTTTTCATTTTATGTCATTTTCAAGTTTCATTGGCTGCTGTGGTCCATTCATTTGATTGTATGTATGTGCTATGTAATTAAATTAATATTTTTCTGAATTCATAAGTGCCTCATGTTTCATAGGTCTTCCCCTTTTGTTTTTTCTGAAATTGAGAAATTCTACAGCATATATTTATCATAATTCCTATTCCTTCTTAATTTTATCCTTATATAGGGCTCAATTAATTTTAAATTGCGTGCGCGCGCACACACACACACACACACACACACACACACACACACACAGACACAGACGTTTGTATGTGCACCGGTCAGTGAATAAGTTATATAGGGTTAATATAAGTTATATAAGGTTAATTACTATTAGCCTAAACTAAGGGAATAGTTTGTCAGAGACAATATAAGGGCTATTTTGTAATTTTAGGCACACTATTTTCTCTATCTGCATAAGACTCAAGATGGGGACAATTATTTAACCATTATAGTCTTTGAAAACATTTGACAAATGTCTTCTTTGATGCATGACAGCTTTTCTAGAATCTTTGTTGCTTCACAAATGCAGAAGGTGTTGTGGGATCTCACAGTGGGAAGATATAAACGTGATAAATTCAATTTGAGATAGAAAGAGAAAACTAGATTTGGTGACTAAGAGTTCTGTCTCACATGCAATCCCAGATCTGCCTCGGAGCCTGAAAATACAGCTCGTTTCCAGCAGGCTTTTGCAAAAGGCCTTAGCTGACTCTTTCTATTTTTCCCAGTTCTTGAGTCCCTATGCCTCATCATTATCCAATATGGATTCTGCTTTCAAGTGTCGAATCTGCTACTAAGTTCAGATTTTTTTGTATTATAACTATTTCATTTACATTAAATCCAACTGCTAGAATGTAAGCCGCTTCCATGTTTTCTTTTGCTTACTACTATATCTCTAGGGTCTAAACAGTGCCAAGAACACAGTAGCTGCTCAATAAATAATTGTTGAATGCAGGCTGGAGCAGAATACAATCATATTAAAGCAGGTTAAAATACTGTTTATATGAAGAGTGCTGCTGCTGCCGTGGGCACACCATGGGGCTCCCTGTGGTTCCTCTCAGAACTCTCACTCACCTTTCCAACACTGAGCCCCTTTCTACCCATTTGCCATCAAAAACAGGGAATAGATCCTCATTAAACTATGTATTATGGAAAATTAGCCTTGCTTATATCTAAAGAAGGCAGAAATAGACAAAAATCACAAACTACAGCAAACTACTATAGAGACAAAATGCTACAGGGGCACTTTGTTTTATTGCAATACATAGATACTGCATTTTTTACAAATTGAAGGTCTGTGGTGACCCTGCACTGACAGACCATTGGTGACATTTTTTAACAGCATTGTGCTCATTTTGTGTCTCTGTGTCAGTTTGGCAATACTTCAGAAGTTTTCATTGTTATTATATTTATGGTGGTCTGTAATCAGTGATCTTTGATGCTACTATTGTAATTGTTTTGAGGTGCCATTAATCATGTCTATATAAAAGGGCAATGTTTCCTCATCTCTCTCTTCTTCTTCTGAGACCTCCCTATTCCTTGTAGGATAGTATAATCTTTAATATGTGAAATGCCTTTTCCCCATCTTTTCATCTGTACAAGGGCAATCCTAATTTTGTAAAGTATGTAACAAAACTCTCCTCATATTTGCCACTATTTACCTGCCAAAGGGGCAACCCAGGCATGACACAAGCCACAGCCTTCTCCCTCCTCCCTACTTCTTACCCCTGACTGGAATTCAACGTGTAGGGCAGGAAAAGCTTACTTTTTTTCTCTACTCTTAGATTCAAACTAAATCAAACATATATATATATATGTTGGAACACCAAATATATAAAGATGGAACACCAGGTTTAATTACATATCACACTGGGGAGTTCACAGAGGAATGTGGTTCAAGGAGATGGTTAGATTTGGGGGTTCATAGATCATGTTAAAGGGTGATAAAGTGTGAAGAAAAAGCTAGACAAGGGAAAGGAAGTTTGGTGCTCCTGGGGATGAGTTACAGGAAGGTTACTAGGAAACCCATGTAAATAAGGAATGTTTAGAAAGGGCCATTTTAGAAAGGAATGTTTAGAAAGGTGACCATCCTTGCAAATAGAAATGTCCTTTGTGAAAGTGAATCTCCTTTACAACAGGGAGCTTATACTCTGCTTCTGGAGCTTTTCCTTTCTCTGCTCTTCTTCAACTGCCCTCAGCTCAAAATAATCCTCATGGCAATGCGGCATATTTTAAAGGTAGAGTGCTTGACTCCCCATCAAAGTTTTAGTGAGGGCTCCTATTTGAAACTCTTTTTCTCTATCTCGTTGTCATGAGTCGGAGTGCCTCTTGCTGTAAAGTGGTTCCTATTAGTGACCTACTGAGGTGAGAATTGGACAGTTGTCCCCTTGTTCCTAGGTCACTCAGAATGGTGGTCTTGGAGTCTCCTGCTCTGGGCCGGTCCTGTCAGAGATACTAAGGTGATCATTTCAGACTTTCCAGTTGAGCAGATGTGGGGGCCTTCCAGAGTCCTGTGATCACACTAATTTGATAATCTGTTTGCACTGAGCTATGTACTGCTTTGGGTGATGAGAGGCTCTCCCTCTAAGCCTTTACTCTGCTGTCCCCTCTGCAGACTCACATGCTCCTGCAGGCCTCGTCTTCGTGACTTCACTCACGATGTCCCCAGGAGTGTCCTGCACAGCTCTTTGGTCTTCCCAGGCCCTGTCCAGGGCCAAAGCCTAGGCTTCAAGCACCAGCTCGGTTTTCACCTGCAAATAAAGGCTTCCAAGATTACTTTGAGGGACGCCAATGTCTCTTTTGTTTATTCATGGAACAATTTTCACTTCCAGCTTTGAGGACCTCAAAGCAGAGACCTGAGTGTGTTCATTTTTTTCTCTTCATCCTTGTGGGGATTTTGACACTGCACTCGGAGACAGAAAACAAGGAAACAATCAAATCAGTACATTTTTGTTGAGTGTTCACTACCATAAATGTCTGCAGGATGGCCTTAGGGAAGAAATATCTTTTATCTGGTCCCCTATGAAAGTCAAAAATAAAAATTAATAAAGTAATTTTAGGATAGTAACTTTTTATTTTATTATTCTGGAACCAAATTAAAGCTTGTCTTAGCAAAGAAGCAAGGAAATCAATAAAAATTCATTTAAAATATTCCTGCAAGCTAAAGTGATGCTTAATATTAAATTATATGAAAATAAATTTTAAATAAAAAAAATAGAACAGCCCCTGACCGACAGGTACAAAAGGACCTTGTAATTCGTTTTATCTAGGAAAATAGACCCAGGAACAGAATGGATTTTAAATTAGTTTGCTTATTAGAAGGTATCTTATGTGAAAGGAGGCATTATCTCTTAATTAGAATAAAACCTGATATTTTTAAAGACATCTAAGTCAAATCATTGTGAAATGTGTGATGAAATTGATGAATTTCTCTACTAAAAATAGACTTGGATAATTGATATATTGTTGCCTTACTTGAGTGCTTTTAAGAAACATTTTTTTAAATAAATTTGAAAAATCTCTTTGTATATTTTGACACATGGAATGGATTTTCTTTTCTTTTCTTTTTAGATTTAAAAAATATAGTTTATTTAGAAAGTAAATTAGAGAGAGAGAGAGAGAAAGAGAGGACGAGAGAGATGATTCACCTGACCAAGGGAGGGGAATGGACAGTGGGTTCCACTGTCACAATTTATCTTGACAAGAGGGCATATCCAACTAAGATGGCATCAGCATGCCATTTCTGGGGATGCAGAGTGACAGCTGTCCTGAAATTCCTATTCATACCAATGGTGTTGGCCTGGGAATAAACATGCATTTTCATCCTAAAAGTGAAGAATCAGGAGCTTGCAAAGCCTGAGGATTTGCCCGGTGTCCCAGGCAGGAGTTCTGAGGCAGTGACATACCCTATCTGCTCTGATTTGTTCCAGGGGTATGGCCCTAGGCTCCGTCTATCACAAACAAACAAACAAACACACACTCACACCTTGGCCAATACTCCAGACTGATTTCTATTCTAAAGTGGCTATTACTGTGTGAATTTTTCCAAATGACACTTGTAATAAACAGAATTTTTTTGTTTGAGTTATTTTGAGGAAATAGCAAACATTTACATCATTGTGGGGAGATCATGTTTGTATCGCTACCTTATGTCACCATTTGCCATCAACCATATAATTTTTTTGGTAAATGTGAATATTCCCTAAGAAGAAATGCCACAACATTTTAAGGTTGGGGCCTAGAACTTGTTGAGAAAACAAGGGTGTTACTTTGCAGTGATGAAGTCCCAGAAATCAGAAAACTGGATATTACTGAGCATGGAGGGTAAAAGTTTGTACTGCCCATGAAAGGATGGCTGTTGTTTCCATCCTGCAAGGAGACGTGTCAGCACTCTTTCAAGCTGAATATAGGTGGCACATAGGATTGCAGTCTCACACTGGTTAATACATCTCAAGTAAATTCCAACCAGGTCCATAAGGAGTCGTGTACAGATGGTGATTGCTTGTCATGATGGGGAATCAAGGGTCATGTTTGCTGCATCACTGGAAAGGAGATGTCTACAATGTGGCAGATCTATGCCATGAACTGCTGAGTGGCAGTGCAAAGCAGTGGGCCCTATGTCTGTGCAGCAGGAGGCACAGATTTAGAAACATAGCTGTGAGGGAAAGAAGGCAAGTGGTGAGATAGAAAGCAGTACTACTGATGTCATCTGGAATACCTGTAGACTGTCTAGCACATACTTTACAACACCACATATAAAGAGCACCCACAGCAACATCTTTTCCCAGAAAAACATGTCAGGTGGAGGTAAAGGTGGATGGATTAGAGTGAGGACTGAGCTTCTGTTCCAGGGTAGACTTGTTTCTTCTGCAACACAAACACACTCAAACTCTCAGTGACTCACAGGGCAGTTGTTTATTCCTCACTTATGGTGTGTTTCCATCATGGGTCATCTACACTTACGAGCTCTAGCTGGAAGAGCAGCCTGCATCTGGTGCTCCGGGGAGAACTTGATGGTTTGGTGCCAGTGGGCTCCACACTGGTGAGACGTCATGCATACACCATGCCTAATTCTGGGATAAGAATGTCAGAGGAAGGGAAGTGGAATCACCCTCCACTCAAGGCAAAACATATTTGGGAACAATAACACGGTATGGGGGAATAAATCAGTGCACATTAGAGGGTATTAAACAGAGAGATGGCTTTTGGTGACGTGCCATTAGTCCATTAATGGAGGAGTACAAATAGCTCCATCTTGGGTCTGAGGTCAAGCAAAGAAAGCTACAATGACAATCCGGCATCTAACAGGCTGTGAAGTTAGATTTATTAATCTAAATTAATTTAACACAATCAATAGTATTAATATTACGTTGACATGATTGAGATTAGATGGATAGGAGCTTTAAATTCCCCACTATCATTATGTATCATTTTTGAAGTCTGGCTTTATGAGACAGCAGTACATTTTTGGTTTTAAGGTCAAGAGAGGATCATCAATAATAAATATAGGGATAAAGTCAGGTGACAGTTTGTGTTGCACTGATCTACTAATAAAGTTCTCTGCCATAGCTAATGACAGAATGGCTTGCAGTTATTGTGGCATGACTTAAATGAGAATTTTGACCCCATGTAGGACAGGGGCAAAGGTTGAAATTTTGCTGTAAAACTTCTACTTTCAGATGTCACACAGGTATGCATTCTGTAAATATCCTCCAATGCATAGCATTGGAGAGAATAAGGGACTGTGGAAATGAGAATATCAGAAAGGTAGGGCAGCTTGCTGAGAGACAGGGTCATTCTTTTAAGTCCATGGCTTTGTTTGCTTCAGAGAAAAAGTGTCAGGACAGAGACGGGAGCAGGACCCCATGTAACTGCTGCAGCCCTGACTTGGGGGAGGATGGGGTGGCATGCCAGTCCAGACAGAGCACCCAGTGCAGCATGGAGATGCTGCGTATGTACTGGCCTTGACTGCCCAACACCTGGTCAGGCCAGCACCCTGAGCAGGGCCTCTTCAAGGCAGAGCCAGCTGTTGGATCTCCTGTGTGACATCTAGGACAATCAGCCAGGTAGGAGGGGACTCACTGTCTGCGAATATCTCTGTAGCTACAGAATTGTGGTTTGGTCAAGGATTCAAAGGTGCCGCCCTCTCCTTCCAGAAATCACAAGTGTGTGGTTGTCACTGAAATTAGGTGAAGAGGACATTGGGAAGCAACACGTGTGGTTCACGGTGTCTCTTCCTCTGTGCAGTGCTCTTCTATGGCTCCTTGCTCTGTCTTGTCCCAGCATTTAGATAATCTTTATATCCTGTGAGTTCAGCTCAGTTGACATCTAGAAGGTTCTGTTGTAGGGCTATAGCTAGCTAAGGGGGGACTCCTCCAGACCTTGTGGAATGAAATGCTCTTGTTCTTGTTGCTCTGTGTTTCTAAGTAAATATTAAGTTCATGCATAAGGCCATGGCGTTTGTTTTTGGCATGGCAATACTGGGGTGTTGGGAGTTTGTTTATCGTTGGTCACTTGTCACTTGGAGTGACAGAGCAGAGTTGTGCTTGAGAATATGCCTTGCATTTTGCAGATCTGAAGAAAGTTAGAGCTATTTGTGGGCTAAAGAAGATGGAGCATCAAGTGGAAAAACAAGAACACTTCAGACATATTCTTCTGTTCAAGTTTAACAGAGTAGTGAAGGCAGCCAAGGTGGCTTGAAACATTTGTGCAGTGTACGGGGGAAATGCCCTAAGGGAAAACAAGGCAAGAAAATGGATTTTGTCCTTTCAAAGCGGGCCACTTCGACCTGATTCTCCATGCTCAGGAAGACCGTTGGCATTGATGAAAATCATTTAAACACTTTCATCAATGGTGATCCATGTCAGTAACCCGAGAACTGGCAAATGTGATGAACTATGACCGTCAACCATCGTGTGACATTTGCATTCGGACAAAAATGGTATGAACTTGTGCATCAACTCAACAGATTACAAGTGGCTTCACCTCTGTTCAGGTCACTCCTTCCAGGGTTCCTGTTAGTCTTTCACCAGGAACAATCCTAGGCATGGATTAAGATCAAACATCTGTGAAAGAAATGTCCAGCACCTTCTTCTAATTGTGGGGGAGAATTGGACCACAAGCATTTAATATTTTCTTCAAAACAATTCTAGCCTAATTTAAGGTGATTCTAGCCTCTTCAGGACCAGTAAATGATACTAAATTGAGTCAATTACATTTACAATAGGCATCCCCCCCAAAAAATACCTAAGAATACATTTAAGAAAGGAGGTGAAAGATCTCTACAAGGAGAACTGCAAAACACTGATGAAAGAAATCCTAGATGACACAAACACATGGAATAACATCCCATGCTCATGGATCAAAAGAATCAATGTTGTTAAAATGACCATACTGCCCAAAGCAATCTACAGTTCAATGAAATACTTAACCAAATACTAACATAATATCTCATAAAACTAGAAAAAACAATTCTAAAGTTTATATGGAACCAAAAAGAGCCTGAAGAGCCAAAGCAATCCCAAGTAAAAACAAATGCAGAGGCATCATGTTGCCTGATTTCAAATTATACTACAAAGCTATAGTAACTAAGACAGCATGGTACTGGTACAAAAATAGACAGATTAATGGAACAGAATAGAGAACCCAGAAATCTATCCACATACCTACAATTTTCTGAACTTTGACAAATCTGAACAATAAACAATGGGAAAAGGCATCCTTTTCAATAAATGATGCTGGGAAAACATGCTAACCACACACAGAAAAATGAAAGAACCCCCATCTCTCACCTTATCAAAAATTAACTCAGAGTGAATAAAGACCAGAAACTATAGAAATCCTGGAAGAACCCCTAGGAAACACTCTTCTGGACATTGGCCTAGGGAAAGGATTTATGACATAGACTCTCAAAGAAAATGCAACAAAAACAAAAATGACAAATGAGATTTAATTAAACTGAAAAGCTTCTGCACAACAAAAGAAATAATCAAGAAAGTGAATAGAAAACCTATAGAATGGGGGAAAATATCTGTAAAAGATACCCCAGACAAAGAACTGATATCTAGAACTTACAAAGGCCTCAAATACTCAACATACAAAATACAAACAGCTCCATCAAAAAGAGGAAAAAAGACATGGATAGGCCTTCTCAGAAATGTACTGTGGTCAACACACACATGAAAAATGTTCAGCATCACTCATCATCAGAGACATGCAAATTAAAACTACAATGAGATATTGGGCAGCCAAGGCCAGTACATTCACAGCATCTCCCTGCTGTACTGGGTGCTCTGGCTGGACTGGCTTGCCACCCCATCCTTCCCCGAATCAGGGTTGCAACGGTGTGATACTTATTGCCTATCAATAACAAAAACAATGGTGTAATACTTATTGCCTATCAATAAAAAGTAAAGGAACAGCAAATGTTGGCATGGATGTGTAGAAAAGGAAACATTCATACATGGTTGGTGGAAATGTTAACCAGCTCAGCCTCTGAAGAAAACAGTGTAGACATTTCTCAAAAAACTAAAAATAACACTTACCACTCAACCCAGCAATCCCACTACTGAGTATCTGCCCAAAAGAAAATGCGTCATTATATTAAATAGATACCTGCTCTTGAATGTTCATTGTAGCACTATTCACAATAGCAATGTCATGGGAGCAATCTAAGGGCCCATAAACGACTAACTAGATAAAGGAAATGTGGTATACACACACCATGAAATATTCTGCAGTCATAAACATGGATGAAATAATGTCCTTGGTAGCAACATGGATGGAGCTGGAGAGCATCATCCTAAGTGAACTAATGCAGAAACAGAAAATCAATCATCACATGTCTTCACTTTCATGTGGGAGCTCCATGAACATAAAGTTGGGAACAATGGCAAAGGGGACACTAAAAAGGTTGGGGGCGAGGGTACACTGTGCCATCTCTTGGGCGCAATATTTGCCATCTGGGAAATGGGTTACCTGAAGCCTAGTTCCCACAAGTATGCAAGATACTCATGTAACAAACATACTCTTGAACTCCTGAATCTAAAATGTAAAAAATATATAGAAATTGATAGACTAATTAGTATTTGATAGTTACCTTCACAAAGACAATAATATGATTAATTTGTCCATCCTGGTAAGTGAAATGTAGATGAACTAGTGAAGGTTAATAGGAAGCATTATTTTTCTTAGAAAAACTTTGAAAGATCTCTGAGCCAGCCACAGAAGAAATATACTGTCTCTGGAGGCAGCATGTCCTGTCACTAGGCTACGTTACCATATGGTTGGATTGTTGTAAAATGGGTTAAAGTATCAAACCAGCACTTGGAGTTGATAGTATGTATAGTTTTTGCAACCTACAAAAATTTATTTTTAAAATAATCATATTTTAATCAAATTAATAGATATCCTAACTTGTTCTCACATTTCATTGGAGTGTTTATTGCTCAGTAGAGTTTTTTGTTTGTTTTTGCTATATGATTATTATACAGTATTATATAGTTATGCCCAAAGCCTTTAGTAACCTTTTAGTTGTACATGAAGCGTAGAACCAGTTCCTAGGTGGACCACTTATCTGAGCAAGCGTACATTTTAGAATTCCCATGCTCAATTTCCTAATTAGAGGATAGGTTAAAAGGAATAAAGTAAAAATGCGAGTGAATACATTTAAAGTTATCACAATTAAAAGGAAAATGTAAACTTTCATATCTAGGTAACACCAGGACTGTAAGTTATTCATGTTTGTCATTCTGGAGGAGATATATTTGATGTTTTAATTTACATTTATCTCATGACTAATGGTTTGGAGTACTTTGTCTATGCATGTGCCATTTGGATAGCAGGAAGTGCTTGCTCAGGTCTTGTGCTTATTTGTATTTGAGCAGTCTATCCTTTCTCAGATTAATTTACAGCAAATGTTCAAATATTCAAGATACAAGTCATTTGTTGGATAAATAAATAGATTGAAATCCTATTCTACCAATCTACCTTTTTGTTTCCTTCTCTTTATGGTTTTTTTTGATACCCTGAAGTTATTTTAATGTAGTTCAATTATCATTTTTTCCTCTATGGTTGGTGTTCTGTGTGCTTTTAAAAATACCATTTCAACATTTTAAAATATGGTTCTACTTTCTATGTTTTAGCTTTATAAGATGTCTCTAACTGAAGCTCTCATGTATTTCTAGAAGGGATGTAATTGATTCATGCCTTTGAAAAACTGGCAGTATTTGCTAAAACCAACTTGCAAATACCTCAACACACACATTTTCACTGTTAAACACTCAGCAAATGGATTTATATCCACCAAAGGACACTACAACTTCAAGCTGACAGCAGCTTTATTTATATTATCCCAAAGCTGGAAGAAATCCAAATGTCCATCAGATAGAGAATGGGCAAATAGATTTTTGTATGTTCTTGTAATGAAATACTGCACTGCAAAGAAAAGAAGGCACTGCTGTTACATGCAATAACATGAATAAATCTTAAAAGCATTGTGTTGCGTGTAAGATGGCAAGCACCAAAGTGTAAGAACTGTTGAATTCCATTTCTTGGAGTTCAAAAACTGGCAAAACTAATGTATGAAGATAGAGATTACTCAGTGGTTGCCTTCAATACTAATACACATATTAACTGGTATGGGGCCCAGGATGTGTTTTGGGGAGTACTGAAAATGTTCTTTATCCTGACCACAATGGTGGTTTCATAAGAGTAAACAAATGTAAAATTTGATTAAAGTTTGCACTCAAGGCTCATAAATCTGAACAGTGCCAGTCATACTTAAATTAGAAATCAAAGGAAAAATATCTCAATCTTTAAAAAGAGGCAACAATACCTACCATTAATAATAGCAACAACAGTAGGTAGACTAGTTGACAGCCAATGGAGTTAATTCTGAGGGCTGTACATTTAAAACATGTATGCAAAGTTGTCAAATATGTCTTGGGTCATGTTGCTATATCCTGGAAAATTTTAATTCTGTAGAAGTCTATGATGGGCCAGCATGTTGACTCTCAGCAATTAAATCACCTGTAATGTTGCTTCCATAAGTGTTGTGATGATATCCCATTCTATGAAAAAGTTAACTCCCCAAATTAAACAATTATTTTTCTGAATTGACTTTGGCTAAAATGATAACTTTCAAGGTAACCACACAGACAAAATGGAGCACGTAAACTTGCGATTTGTCCACTAAGAAGGAATGATGACTTAATTACATGTTCTAATGGCAGTGTTTGGGATTTGGCTGTTGAAAAAGGCTGGGATCTCTGGCAGGGCAGACGAACCCTATCAAGGTATGCATATTTTGACCTTTTTGAGGAAGCTAATGAGCTAAGCTTAATCAAGTGCTGCCACAACCCCGTTTTCTTAATGCATGAATAAATTATTATGCTCACACTTTGAATGCAATTAGAACAAGTATCTTTCCCAGTGAAATTTTTCTCTAATATGGTATAGCAGAGAACTTTAAAAATTCTTCCATCTCAAGACTTTTTTAAAAGCTTGCAATTGGGACCAAACAAAGAAAAGCTTTCTAATGAAACCTAAATATTAAGTCTGCTGTGCAAGTGCAAGAAATCTGGGAATTAGAACAAAGCTTTGCCTGGTTTTTCTTTTTCTTTTTTAAGAAGAATGAGACAGGGAATTGCTTTTGCTTTTACTAGAAAAGTTTAGAAACTTACCCAGGTGGTTAACTCCCTATTTTCAGAACACAACTGCCTTATTTCTGTTTTATATATAATTTTCTATGAAGTGCTCAAAGTTTTTGTGGCTCTAATCTGTTGCTGAGTTTCAAGTGTCCTCTGAGGCTCAGGGAAATGTTATAGAGCATTTGTTGCAGCAAATGTAGAGCCTGATGAAAAAAATAGCGTTTGAATTTTAAATAGGCATCATTCCAAAATAAACAGAACAATAGCCATGAGATTCCAACATTCTTTAATCTTAAGTGGGACTTCTAACTTTTCAAAAACAGTTTTGTTATGGGCAGCAGTAACTCTTAAAATTAAAAAAATATATATTACCAAATTATATAAGGAGTACTATGGAATGTTCTGCTGATCATTGTCTGTAGGGAAATAAGAGCTTAGGGGGAAAAATCTAATTAATGCAAAGCATTAATTTTTAGATACTTATTAGATATTCAAACAAAATATGAAGTAGGCAATTGGACATAGGACTCTGGAGTTAAACCACGAGGGGAGACAAGATATTCAAAAAGTTCAAAAGTCTAGGAAAGTTATGGGAAGACTGATATAGATATGACTTTGGGAGCCATTGGTTGATAGATTGTATTAAAATATCCTGGGTGAGATCACAAAGAAACGGTGTAGACACAAAAAAAGATTGTAAAAGATAAATTGATATATTTTCTACATTCAAACAATATTTTTTGAGACAAAAGAAAATAGCTTCATATTGGAAAAAATGCTTTCAAAGCTTGTAGGCTTGTAAATTATAAACCATTAGATTTATAGTTGCATCAAGGAGCATATTTTAATACCATGGGCTTCTCTGTGAGAGCAGCGCCAGCTCCTTCATTTTTACGTGGCCCTCAGGAACTAAAATCCAGTCACTTGCAATTCTGATGGTCTGTGTACCTCACGCCTCTCTTTGCCATGGACTTCTGTTTCTAACTTCCTTAGGGCAGAAATCTTCAAGGTTCTGCATTCTCAGGGACAAACCACTGAAAAATCATCAGCTATGTTATTCCTGACGGTGGCCCCTCAACCGTCAGTAACTTCAGATAAACACTGTCTAACATGGAGTTTATTTATATTCTGACTTCCAACATATCTTACTTTTAGCTTCCTACGGGTTGTTTAAAGTCAAGGCAGGTGTTTATGACTGGTGTTTAAGAAAAATCTAAGGCACAGTACAAATTTTAAAGAATTTATTTTCCTAAGAAGCAATTCATGAATCAGGGCAGAAGTGGCTATGGATCTCCCTCCTCCTAGTTATCTAATAAGGTGTCATGAATTGTCCTGTTTTGGAGTCAGATTGTATTGCTTGAAGAGAATTCAAGATACCAGTGTATGAAAACGAAGGAAAAACAAAGGTTAATATTTGGAACAAAATGTGATGTTAGTCTTTGCATCTAGATGGCATCTGGTTTTAGATCTGAGTTTGATGTATATTAGATGGTGGGGATGCAGGTGGCCATGGGTGTCTCTAGTCCTGGCATCAGGTGTGGTTCTGAACTTTCCAAGTGACTCACATAGCAGCAAACATGAAGGTTCTGAAGGTTTCCTGAAGTTTGAAGTCATACACATTCAACTTTCAGAGTTTGGGGAAAGGACAGTTTTAGTTTTTAGTAAAACTAGAAAAGTTCAGGAATCTATCCAATTTACTTTTTTAACATGAGACTAATCACTCAACTTTGGTGAGAATACTATGTGGTTTACAAACAAAAACAAATGGGAATCTTTTGAATATTTGACTTACTTTTGACAAAAGGAAAAAAAATTGGTAAACAAATGGCTCTGCCTCTTCTCTTGTTTGAACTTATTTTTCCAATTTGTGGATTTGTTGTGGTTTTTTATCATCATGACTGCTACAATTACATGTGCTTCCTTGCTCTGAGATGTGGCATTGCATCCGAAGCACAGGGTTGGAAGTCTTTTATTGTTTCCCATGCTTTATTTTTCGGGTAAAGAAGGATGTTCAAACTAACTTTCCAAGGCTCTTGTCCTCCCTTATGTTTTAAAGGATTGTCTGAAATATTCACAAGTAGAAAAAGAGTCTTCTCTATTTTACAACTTGCTTATTGAAATAGCTAAACCGCTATTAATGTGGCTGTGACTGAAACTTTCATTTTATCACCTACAACTTTTGAACAATCTTCAAAATGGAAAAGTATGCCAACCCATAATTATGGAACTCTTCAATGGTTCTGTAAGGTTAAAGTTTCAAGAATAGGGTAGCCTACACCTAGCAGGAGGTGTCTGGGTCATGGGGGTGGATCCCCCATGAATGACTTGGTGCTATTCTCACAATAGTGAGTTTTCTCTCTCACAAGACTGTATTAGCTCTTGTGGGAATGGACTAATTTCTGCCAGGGTAGACTGTCATAAGGCCAGGACACCCCATGCTTCCCCTGCTTGGCTAGTGTCAGCTTCCCCCTTGACCTTCTCCTCTGTTTTATGACCCAGCACTAAAGTTCTCACCAATGGCCAGGGCCATGCCCTTGAACTTCTCAGTCCATAAAACCACAAGCTAAATATACCTTCTTTCTTTATAAATTATCCAGTTTCAGGTACACTTTTATGCAATACAAAACAAACTAAAACAGTCAGAATGTGGTAAGCTGTTGCTATAGTTTTATAACAACAGCTGATTTTCATTAACCACAATGTGAATTTAATTGCTATTAATATGACTAAAGGTGTGTTGGAAACCTTTTGTAGCCATTTTTTAAATTAAGTCTATTACTTCCTCTGCACCATGGAATTCTGAACACTTTTCATAATTTTCTCTTATATTCTCATAACACACAGGCAATAGAATGAAACTGTTTAATAGCAGCTTTTTAACTGTTAAGCCTCTAGCCTCCTAGAAAGTCAAAATTCATCAATCTATTTTTTTCCCAGTCTGGCTATTATGATGGGCAATTTTAACTCCAGATGTCTCATTTAAGAAAATATTTGATCATTGGGGACAGGAAATAATTACAAATAAAAGGGCTTGTATTTATTGTGGAAAGATCTCTATGCATTACCCACATGAAAAGATTTCTTTTCTTACTCCCCAAAGCCATAGACAGTGAATCAGTCCCTCACACCACAGAGTGGGTTTTTTTTGTTGTTGTGCAGTGTAGACTTAGTCGTGGGCATTTTCAGAACTTTTACTCATTTGGGAAGACTCTATTTATTTGCCACACAACAATAATTCTCCCTTTATACTTTATCTATGAAAACTCAATTTTGTTCAAGTTTAAAATATTCCCAGTTAAAACACCATATTTCCTAGCTTCTACAAAGAGACAGCCCTTTGACTTAGCTCTGACCAATGAGATGTAAATGTAGACCATTGTGTGAGTTTGTTGCAAAATACTTCTAAACACACCAAGTGTAGGACCTTCTTGTCCTTGCCCTCATCCCATCTCTTTCCTGCCTGGAGCTCAGATGTGATGCTGTCAGAGTGCAGCCACCTTGGACCATGAGGGTGGAATTCTTGTGTTAAAGGAGGCAGCGCAGACAGGATGAAAGGAGACCTGAGAAGCAGATGGCATGAGGCAGGAGCTGCAGCCATCTGGATTTCCTCCCGCTAGAGTTTTTGAAATATGAGAAAAATAAACACCTCCATAAACATAGACACCTCCCCATTTGGATTTTCTTTCATACGAGACATATGAAATATCAATTATACAAACATCTGTCAGTTTTAGTATTTCCATGAGCTTAGGAAATGGTACCAATTAGCAAATAGGCTATTGCTGCTATGGAATTAAATTCACTGCTGGGATGGCCCCACTCCAGACCCTGAGTTGGGTTTTCTCGATGGTAATTCTGAGAATGTATATTTTCCAAATTTGCTCAGGGGTAATGGTTAGCAGCTTGGTTGGGACGTTTAGGAAACTACTATATAGAGTTTTCAGTTGTGTATTAGCTTAAGGCCTGAATTTTAAGATGAACGGACAATAGTGCGTGGACCGTTTAGTCTTACTGTGTTATTGCAGTAAATCGTTGCTCACAGTTGAGAGAAGGGTTGGAAATGGAACAAAGGATCCCATCTTTCTACTCATCAGATACTATGTGAGCATTTAGCATAAGCCAGGAATTGAGAATGAAAAGAGATTCTTTTCCTCAGTGAGTGAACAGATTAGTTCTCAAGTAACTAAAATGGAAATTTATGTATTTTTCAGAGACTAACTTGGTTTTTATCATGATTTCATTCAACTACCTTTGTATATAATCCTTGCTAAGATATATAAAATGTAAGAAAGAGGCAAAATTATTTCATGTGTATTTACCTGTTGCACTCACCAAAATGCTTTAAAATTCTATGTACTGGGTTCATAATCATCTGTCTCCATAAATTCTTTTTCCCGCTGAAGGAATGGTATATGTACTGGTTTATTATTTTATTTTATTTTAAGTGAGAAAGCAGGATTTATTGAGAGGACAGAAAAGCTCCGACAGTGGGAGGGGACCCAAAGGGATTGCCCAGTATATATAGTAGTTTAAAAGTACCCCCACTGCAAAATTCCAGAAAGCAGCAAACTAAAGTCCAGATGTGTTTAGGAGAATCTGAAGAAACTTTGGGCTTAACCTGAGAAAACTTTGTATGTGCTGGGATGGGGGGACAGCATGATTGGCATTTTACTCATTGTATAATTATTTCCTGAGGGTTCCTTCAATATCAGGTCTTCTTGAAACACCAGGGACTCAGGGATAGAGTAGGGATGGGACTGGTTGTATGTCTGATTCTATGGCGTTTTCCTTGTAATGGGGAGACAGGCAATATCCAGCAGACAAAAATAACATATCAAAAAGGTAATTTTAGATTCTGGCCCATGCTTTAAAGACAATAACCAGGGAGGGAGAGGGAGAGAAGAGAGGGAGGTAGAGAGAGACAGGAAGAGAGAGAGAGGGAGAAGGAGACCAGAGAGAGGGAGAAAGAGGAATGGAGAAAGGGGCTGGGAGAGAGACAGAGGGAGGGCAGGGGAGAGAGTGAGGAAGGGAGAGAGAGAGAGAAAGAGAGACAGGAAGAGACAGAAGGACAGGAGAAAGGGAAGGAGAGAGAGGAAGGGAGAGTGAGAGGGAGAGAAAGATGGGGGGAGAGAGAGGTAGAGAGAGGGAGGGAAGAAGGAAGAGGGATAAGAGAAGGAGGGAAAGAGATGGAGGGGAGAGAGAGAGGAAGGGAGGGAGAAGAAGAGAGGAAAGGTGAAGGGGAGAGAGAGAGAGAGAGAGGGAGGGAGAGGAAGAGAGAGAGACAGGGAAAGACAGAAGGACTGGAGAAAGGGAGGGAGAGAGAGGGGAGAGGGAGAGGAGAGAAGGAAGGAGAGGAGAGAGAAGGGGATGGAGAGGAGAGAAAGAGGGAGAGAGAAAGGAAGGGAGGGAGAAAGAGAGGAAGAGAGGAGGAGAGAGAAACAGAGAGAGATGGAAAGGGAGGGAGAAAGGGAGAAAGGGAGGAAGAGGAAGAGGAGAGGGGCAGGGGGAGAGAGGAAGTTTGAGAGGGAGAGAGACAATGAGAGAATGAGAGAAGGAGGTAGAGAGGAGAGGAAGAGAGATCAAAAAAGAGGGAGAAAGGGGAGGGATGGAGGGAGAAAATGAGAGGAAGGGAGGAAAGAGAGAGAGAAGAGAGACCTAGGTGCTCACAGCATTGACAGATCAACATGGTAGTTCTGGTGACAATGAGTATCTCATGCCTCTTCGGGTGGCAGAGATTAATTGGCAGGAGGTAGACTGACAGAAGAGAAGTGAATGTTGATGCCTTCAAGGTTAATACAGAGGGTGTTAGCAGATACTCCCACATGTATTTGTCCAAAGTGAAATGAAGGAGAGAAAAATACCATCATACACAGGGAAGAACAAGAGCAAGTGTAACTTTGGTTATTAGTGGACATTAGAATAAATCATCAGGTCTTTAAGTGAGACTTGAGTGTATTTGTGATACAATCATAAATATCAGAATTTTCTTGTAGTGTTTTAAATCTTTGTATCAGAACATTATGATTTTTTTTTAAACCCAGGGCAACTATAGATTTTGAAAGAGGAGTCAAATGATCTTAAAATATGTCACTTCCCCAAAAGACAAATATGAAAAAAATTATCTAAATATATTTTCTCAATATAATTAAAATCCAGTGGATTTCAACAATCTTTAAAATTTTTAAGGTTAAAATTAATATAGAAATTATTTTTCAAGTTAAAAAATGTCTTAAGAATGTGGCTTTGGAGGATTACAATGATAGTTAAAACTTATATTGGCCTCAGACTGATCACCTGCCAGACCATTTTCTATTTTAGTTAGTTCATGTAATATATACAAGAGTCTTCCAGGGCATGTGGGTTAGTAATCCTGTCTTGTAGTTGAAAAAGTCTCCATGAATAGTAAGAAATGAAAGATAAATTTGATTTGAGTTCCATTTGATTAAAAAAACCTGTGTTTATAAATAGTGCAAGTTTGGTCTGTCAGCCAACAATCATCATTGTCAGTCAACAATCATTCAGTGCGTCTGTTTTGTGGTAAACATTTACAAGGGAAAAAACTAGCCCTAGACAGAAAGATAACTGACCAAGTTGCTTGGGAGCATTGTAGTCTACTTGGAGACACAATTAAGCAACTGGTCACAAAATAATAAGAACACTTCTAAAGCATAGGGCCATGCTGGATAGAAATCAGTCACAAAATTCAGAAAATGCTTGGAGTCAGAGGGTTTCTTGTTTCAATGTGACCCTACTAGCTATACGATCTGTATTCATTCATATATATTACCATTTCTGTTTTTCCACCTTTGTGGTAGATTCAAAGCAATTAAATAGGCTTTTTTGGATAACTTTGTTAGCACTAATTTTTTAAATGGCAGTGACAAGACTATGTTTAAAGCTTATGTGAACATTAGCTAATGTGACCCAATATAACCCAATCATGAGGAAGAAGTTGACTATATAAGGTAAAGTAGTTAAAAAACTAGTGGGAGCAGGGCTCGGTGGCTCAGCCTGTAATCCCGCGCCTTTGGGAGGCTGCGGTGAGTGGATTGCCTGAGCCCACGGTTCGAGACCCGCCTGGGCAGCGAGACCTCATCTCTATAATAAATAAAAAAATCAGTCGGACATGGTAGCGCATGCCTGTAATTCCGGCTACTTGGAAGGCTGAGGCGGAAGGATCGCCGGAGCCCAGCAGGTCGAGGCTGCAGTGGCCGGGAGCGGCCACTGCACTCCAGTCTGGGCGACAGAGTGAGACTCCAACTCAAACAAAGAAACAAACAAACAAACAAAAAAAAGCTAGTGGGTTAGGGCATACATAGGAAGAGGGAGATTTTCATAGGAAGGAAGAATAATAGAATGGGGGCAGAAGAAGGGTGTACTTTACACTGATAATATAATTGTATTTTCATCTAAATTTTCTCTGTAAAATAATTGGCAAGGTTATTAATTTAAAATGACAGAGATACTAATTATGGAGATTAAGAAGATCATAAAGATATTTTTGAGAAATTTGTTGGGTCCAGGCTGTCTACACGTCTATCTGGTTGACACATCCAGTAACAAGACCTCTTAATTCCTCTACTTCCACATTCCTAATGATATTTTCCTGCATTACACTTTTTATTTTTTTGAGATGGGGTTTTGAACTCCTGGCCTCAAGTAGTGGTCCTTCTCCTGCCATGGCTTCTCAAAATGCTGGAATTACAGGCATGAGCCACTGTGCTGGGTAAACACACTTCAGTTTGTTACAAATTGTTTCTTTTTCTACAACACTATTTTGCCCTTCTAAAAATAACCTTCTCTCTTTCCAGCTTCCTAGTTCATCAACACATGATAACTCTTCTTCAAATTCATCACAACTTCAAGCTCTTGATCCATCTTTCTTTGAACCCACCTTCTTTGATCAGTTCTCTCCTTTTCCAGGTGATTTTCATTATCTAAAGTGTCAGTAACATTTTAGCCAGTGTTCTAAACTTCCTGGTCATTTACTGAAACCCTGCATTTCCAGTTTATATATTTTTTCACTTGGAGTGTTTCGTAGGCATTCCCGCTCCACACCCAGGTGGAAAGGTCTTTTTAAAAATTTGTTAAACATTTATATATTAATTATATTTTGATCAAAGAACATTGCTTATAATATGAAACTTACTGATGTTTTTTTTACAAGGTTAATTATGATTATTTTTTCTGAATGTTTCATGTAAGCTTGAGAAGTATATTCTTAATTATTGGTATGTAATTTTCAATATAAAAGTTGAATATCCCTTATTCAAAATGCTTGAGACCAGACGTGTTTCAGATTTTTGATTTTTATAAATTTTGAAATATTTACATTATACTCCCTGGTTGAGCATCACAAATCCAAAAATCCAAAATCTAATGCTCCAATAAACATTTCTCATGAGCAACATGTTGATGCCAAAAAGTTTTAGATTTTGAAGCATTTCAGATTGTGTATTTCAAATCTGATATTCTTAATTTGTATATCCCTAATCCACATTACAGATTATGTTCTTTGAATTTTTATATCCTTTGTCGTTATTGTCATCTTGATTTGTTTGAACTGACAGTGGTATGCTCAAGCCACCTATTGTTAAAGTGTTTCTGTGTATTCTCATATCACTCTTTTGCACTATAAAAGTGAATGCTGTGTTATTTAGTGCATGGGTAGTCATTATTATAATTCCATTATACATTATAATTTTGGCAATAAAAATATGTCCTTTCTGTCATGTTTAATTTAAATAATTTTTAATTGAATTCTTAGATATGAAAATTGCAAAAATAGCTTTTTTCCCCCAAGTATATATTTGCCTACACTTTCCAAATCTCTTTAAGTTTGTCTCTTGACTACATATGTAGTTTTATTTTGGTTGTGAGCCAAATTAAATTTTTTAAAATAGGGATGTTAAACCCACTCAACATTTGTTGATATGACTGATGTGTTGGTTCTTAACATTTTTGTATCATTATATAATTATTATTGACATTTTAAGATTTGTTGTTTCCTAAATATATGTTATCTTTGTCTATTTTTAAAAATTTATTCTGGTATTTAGGATGATTTATATTTTTGTTGTAGTAGTAGTCACTTTAGATTTATTCAACTTTAATACTCAAAATCTCCCATTCTCTTATCTATGTATTTTTTTGTGTCAGTTTTAAATAGGATCTTTTAATTTCTGTCAGTTGTGTATAAAACAAAGAGGTTACCTTAATTTATTGTTTCCTTTTCTATTTATCTCTTAAATTTAGTTGCAATATTTCTTTTTAATCAGCACATATAGCTCATAACAAAACATATGCCATATCATACTACTACCATTGTCTTCATGTTTAATTTAGTCTTAAATCTATAGGTTTCATGTTCATCTATTTATTCAGTTGAGTGTCAACCTCTAGCAGATTGCTTGCAAAAGATTCAAAATACAGAATTCCTTGAATTCTTAAAATGTCTGGACATAAAATTACTAGTTCATACCTTCTTTGAGTTTTTAAAAATGCTTTCTCACTGCTCTCTTGCTTTGTCTTTTTTTTTTTTTTGAGCCGGCGTCTCACTCAGTCACCCAGGTTGGAGTGCAGTGGCACACTCACAGCCACTCCAGTGTCAACCTGCTAGGCTCTGGCAATCCTTCCTCCTCAGTCCTCCAAGTAGCCAGAACTACAGGCACATGCTACCACACCCTGCTAATTTTTGATTTATTGTAGAGATGAGTTCCTGCCAAGATCTCGGGTCTGGTCTCGAACCTGTGGGTTCAGGCAATCCACTTGCCTTGGCCTCCCAAAGTGCTGGGATTGCAGGCTGAGCCATCGAGCCAGGCCTGTCTGTTGTTTTTAAGAAGGCTAATGCCTATCTAGTTATTTGTGCCACTGTTACCTATCTTTTTTGTTTAGTGAGTTTAAAGATGATAAAAACAAAAAACCCACCTTTTAAAATCTTCAATGTGTAATGGTTTTTCTTGGATATGTTTAAAGTTTTGTGTAAGATTGTTCTTGTTGCCTTGTTTGATTTTCCATGATACCTACTAGGTTCTTTTAAAAGGTAAATTCCAGTCTTTATTTCTGAAATCTCTTTTGAATGGCAATCTAAAATATTCATCTGGGCCTTTCTTTTTTTTAAGGTCTCCAACAATTATACATATAATGAATTTCTTTTGTGTGTGAGGGGATCTTCTGTTAATACCAGTTTATCCTTGACTTTTTTTTTTTCTTTATTTAGGTTTTGTTCTTTTGTTTATTTTTGTGCTTTACTCCAAAACCTCTGGCTATGGATTCATTCAAATGCATTTCTCCATTATGCCTTGTGAACTTTATAATTTTGTCTTCAAGTTTTATGGCTTTGTTTTTGGTTTTTTTTTTTGCATCTCTTACTTTATTTCAGCCAACTCTTTTTCCATTTCTTTCTGTCATTTCAGACATTTCTGCTTTTAGTTTTTAATTTTCTGATTTTAGGCACTCTTCACATATGTGAATATTCATTAGAGATATGTAATTGTTTAAAGTGTTGGGTAAGGATGTTCTTGGTTGCTTTGTTTGATTTTTCAAGGATAATTTTTTAGTAGCTGAATTGTTTGCTTCTTAATTTTTGTTTCCATTTGATAGTAGTTTTATTTATGTGGAGACTTTTTCATCCCTGTATTTTTATAAGTAAGATGGACAGTTTGAGGTGGTTTTTAAGATTTATAGCTCAGAGAATCTTTTTTCAATGATTTAGAGTATGGTTTCTTAAAGAAGGGCTTCTTAAAGAAGGGCTTTTTGTTAGGAACTGGGAATGGTTTGTGTTCTTCAATTTTATGATATTCTTTTCCATAACTTAAATTTTTATGCTTGCCTTTTCCCAGCCTTAACCATATCATTTCCAAAGGGGGCTTATTCTTTCCCTTTTACCCTTTTCCTCTTGCATATTTGAGTTTTCAAGATGAATTTTTTGAGGAGTGTATGAATGTTTAATCTATACTTTGTAATCTTCTAAGTCTCTTTTTCAGTATTTCCACACTCAGTGTATATTTATCTTCCTGACTGTAATTTTTTTCTTATTTTCTTCTACTCATTGGTTAATTTTCTAATTCAGTTACACTCCGTGAAGCCTGCAGCAGAAACATATTTGATAGTTTCTTGGGATTTGTGTTGGTTTTCTATACTTATATATAATTTGAAATTTAGATGTTTTATGTTTTCTACTATGTAGAAATAATTGGTTTTGTTTTGTCTGGCTTATTCTTTTTTTTTTTTAATCTACTTTCTTTTTCTTTTCTTTCTTTTCTTTTCTTTTCTTTTTCCAGAGTCTCACTCGGTCATCCAGGCTGGAGTGCAATGGCATGCTCACGACTCTTGTAGACTTGACCTGCTAGGCCCAGGCGATCCTTCTGCCTCAGCTTTGCAAGTAGCTAGAACTATAGGCATGCACCACTAGCCTGGCTAATTGTAGAGACAAAGTCTAACCAAGTTGCCCAGGCTGGTCTCAAACCCCTTGGATCAGGCAATCCTCTCACCTCCTTCTTCCAAAGTGCTGGGATTATAGGCGTGAGCCACTGTGCTCAGCTGTCTTTCATCTTTTTCTTGTAGTCTCTCTCTCTCTCTCTCTCTCTTTCTCTCCTTGTTATTGAGAGATACAAACTCACACAGCTGCCATTAACTCAGCTACCCAGTCTTTGTGATTTTTTCATTCCTCAATTACCCAGTCTTCATTGTCTTTTCATCTCTCCATTAGTTAAATTTTCCTAAATCACCTTTTACTATTTACTTTATCTAGTCCAACATGTAAATTACTAAGCACTGATGTACAAGAGAAAAGTCTTGTAAATAGATTTTTAAAAATATAAATTAATGATTTCTTCCAATAATGCCTTGTTATCCTGGTATGTTTCTTGAGATATGTGATTTTTTTTTTTATTTGCCACGACAATCTTGAACATGTTAACTGACCTACAAAATCTCAGTCCCTTTATCTATTAAATTGGGATAACAGTATTATCTTCACTGGCAGCTTAAACAACATTCATTAATTTTATCACAGTTATGAAGGCTGGAAGTCCAAGATCAAAGTGTTAGCAACGTGGGTTCCTCCTTAAGCCTCTCTCCTTGCTTTGTAGACAGCTTCCTCCTTGCTTCTTGTTTGCATGGTCAGTCTGTGTTTGTGCATCCCTTTGATCTCTCCCTCTTCTTATAAGAACACCAGTCTTCAGGGTTAGGGCCCACTCTCATGGCCTCATTTTAACTTAAATCACTTTTTTTTTTGAGTTGGAGTCTCACTCTGTCGCCCAGACTGGAGTGCAGTGGCCACTCCTGGCCACTGCAGCCTTGACCTGCTGGGCTCCGGCGATCCTTCTGCCTCCGTCTTCCGGGTAGCCAGAATTACAGCCACGTGCTACCACGCCCGCTGATTTTTTGATTTTATCGTAGAGATGAGGTCCCGCCTGCCCAGGCGGGTCTCGAACTCGCGGGCTCGGGCAATCCACTCCCCTCAGCCTCCCAAAGGTGTGGGATTACAGTCTGAGCCACCGAGCCCGGCTAATTTAATCACTTTTTAAAAGACTATCTCCAAGTACAGTCACATTCTGAGGTTTCTGGGTGTTGCATTTCAATATATGGATTTGGGGAGAAGGGTACACACAATTCAGCCCATGAAAATGATCTAGTCTCAAAGTCACCTAGTGTCACTTTCAGCACATGCTGCTGATACATTCACAAGCCCACGCTGATTTGGGAAGTATGGGAGGAGGTTGGCAAACAATGCCTCTTACTGAGAGAATTCCAAAGAATTTTCAGCTATGCTATAACACTGCCTCAGCAGCAATTTGAAGTAGTTAAGGAAGAATATGGTGTGAGTGATTCCTGGAAGTTTCAGATTACTGATGGTTTTTTAAGTATCATAAGATAAAAGTTATGCCAGTTGGTGAGATCAGTGAAAGGAGCTGTGATAGGAAAGAGTATGTATAAGGGACTGTCTGGGGTTTGGATTATAAGAGAAACGAAGAAAGTTCTTCTTTTCTTATTTCAAGGCAGGACATGTGGGTAAAAACAGAAGAAACAGATCAACATGGTAGAGAGCATTGATTTCCATTTTTCCTCCATCTTGAAATTAAAGGTATATTTTCATACTCAAAATATGGATATGGAGGTCCATGTGGGTACTCAGACTTATTTTAAGAGTCTTAAGAGTTACAGAAGAAATAGTGTACCTATTTTTACAATGCTCCAAAAGAAATTGGGGGTGAAAAAAATCACAATTGAAGGACAAATCTTTAGCTTTTGAAGTCAATATTTCTCTAGTCAAGGCTCACAGTAAGATTTTCTGATATCCTTTTTTTTTTTATTAAGTGGGGTCATTGTATTTTACTCAAGACCGAGCAACACTTGCATGTGCTGCAACTACAACTGCAATGGGGTGATAAGAATTGAATGAGGATCATTGTGCTGAGAAGTCAAGGTGACTAGGCAAATGAAGGTACATAAAAGTTTCCTCTGAACAGTAGAAAAATGTCTTTAAAAAAGTGACCCCTCTAGAAAGTTCCGATTTGCTTTCTTGTTCCATACCAGACTTCAGAGTCAATGAGAATACTGTTCTCAAATATGGAATTACATGGAGAAAATGAGGATAGTGGTCCTTCTCCCTCTAACCTTCAATGTGAAAAAAAAGACTCTTCTTTCAGTGGAAGAGGGCAGAGATTGTGACAGGTTTTGGGAATTCCTTGGAAAGGCATGTTTTTTGTTCTTACAAAATCACTGTGTACAAAACACATTGTGCTAACCTTTACATCTTTGTTCTTTTAAAATACCAAAATTTAATGACTTTGATGTTAGTTATGATACATTTCATTTGTTAAAATTAAGCAGTTTTACTTGCATCTTAAAATTTGATGGAATGGTAATTTTCCTGGCTTTTAGTAGATCTAAATCAAAATTGGTCAAGTCAATTTAGCTATAATTTAGTAAAATAAAACATTTCCCTGTGGTCTGACAACTTCCATGAATAATGCATCTTTAATAGCTGTCAATTAAGGTAGTTTTTAGAGATTTATGATGGTGGTATAAATATCTCTAAAGGGTGATTTATGGCACAGACTCTGACAATTCTTTGGATAAAGCAACACTGACAGCATATAAATTACTATATGGTATACCAAATAATAGAAAATATTTTGTATCTATATATTTGCTGTTTCCTGGCTTCTTTTTCTTCCATTCTTTCACTCATAATTGCAATATACAAATCACAGAATTTTAGAGAGGAAAGAAATCTAAGATATTATTCAATCGAACCTCCTTACTATACAGATTACATGATATAAAATATATTTTATGCATATTATGCAAAATACCATGGAACTAAAAAGTGCTCTGACTCCTTCAAATAAACCCAGGAGCCTATAAACATACGTATTTGAATCTCATAAAGAATTGGTACAGAAAAATACTGAAAACAATGTTCAACCATAGGAGACTGAAAAGCCTAAAGAGATGAAAGTAAGACCAACAAGGTGAATACTTGTTAGTAAAAGACGCCATATGTAAACTTCAAGGATGAGCTGGTGGTGCAGGCTCTTTGTTAGGGGACTGGATGCTGTGTGTGTGTGTGTGTGTGTGTGTGTGTGTGTGTGTATCATCTCCCTTACTAAGAGAGGAAGGACTCTAGTGTCTTAGTTGCTAAAAGAAATCATTATCTCTTAGACTACTGGCTCAGCTTCTTCTCCACTTCAGAGATTCTTTTACATGTATGTCCTGAGTTTTGTGTATCCCTTTGAGGTCTTTCTTCAAGTCTTAAATGATCAGCTCTAAAATTTGTGAGCAATAATACAAAGGGCCTTCTTTAGAACTGTTGTTTCCTGGCAATATAATAAGCAGTTTTCACTCCTGGTCCACAGGTAGAGACCACAGGATGGTGCATCTTATTGAGGAAGTCTCTTCATGTGCTAATGAAATGCCCATTTAAATAAACATTATTGCTTCAAAAGTTGACATAGAAACAGTTTCTAAAACCGGTTCAGGCATGTGTATTCCATCTCGCCAAGTCTCCTGCATTCATCATGCGAATCCTCATTGCATCAGCCAAAAAGCCAGTCGAGATTTAAGGAAGGAGGAAATAGTCTCCGCCTCTTAATGGCAGAATTGCAAAGTCATACTGGGGAAAGCATAACTTAGGTGGACAATAATGATTGTGGACATTTTTATAACCAATGTATCACAAAGAGCGACAAATGAATAAGCAGTCAGGGGCAGACAGAATCCAGATCACATCTTTTTCTTTCTTTCCCTCCATCCCACCCTCCCACTCTCTTTTCTTTTTCCCTCCCTCCCTTACTCCCTCCCTTCCCTCCCTCCCGCCCTTCCTTCCTTCCTTCCTTCCTTCTTTCCTTCCTTCCTCTTCTCTCTCTCTCTCTCTTTAAAATTTGTATAAATTTAGGGGTAGAAGAGCAGATATATTATGTAATGCTGGAGTCTGGGTTTTTAGTGTACTCATCACTCGTATAGTGAACATTGTACCCATTAAGTAATTGCTCTTCCTTCACCTACCCATAACTTTCTACACTTCCAAGTCTCCAGTGTCTATTATTTCACACTCTATGTCTTTGAATACACATCATTTAGCTCTCATTTATAGGTGAGAACATGTGATATTTGACTTTCTGGTTTTTTAGTTGTTTCTCTTAAGATAATGGACTCCAGTTCCATCTATGTTGTTACAAAATACATAATTTAATTCTTTTTATGGCTAAGTAGTCTTCACATTTTCTTTACCCAATTATCCCTTGTTGGACACTTAGTTTGATTCCTTGTATTTGCTATTGCAGAACATCTTCAGATCATATATTTTATAAATGTAAATCTTGCGCTGAGACTCTTCTTGAAACCAGTTTTTGAGTGAGATTGGGTTGGATTCTTGCGATAGAATTAAAGACAAATGAATATTGAGGGCAAAAGGCAAAGCATGCATTAAAGTATGTCCCACGTGAGAGTAAAATATCTTCAGGCATGTTATGGTTAAGTCAAGTTCAAATCTCCCTCAATCATTCCATGTGCCTGTGAGGTCTATGGATTTACAACATTTTCTCATCTCTGAATTAGAAACTGGGTGTAGATAGCTTTAAAGGTCAATTTCAAGTCTAAAAATCTTTGACATTCACATGTGCTACACAATTAGAAAATATATCATATGCAAGAAAAAGTAAGGTCATGAAAATGTGTATTTGACAGCTCCCTAGCTTTCTTTTTCTACCATTTCAATGACAGAGTCAAGGAGGTGTTCCTTCAGGAAGCTCCTACTGCCCCTTGTCAGAGCTCCCAGTGCTGGACTTTAATTGATCCATTGCCTTAAATATGACTCCTTGCTCCACTGATAACCCTTTCCCCAGTGAATCTTGCTTTCCCTCTCTCCTGTTTACACCACTGGCAGAGGCTGCCTGAACCACCAAGGTTAAGTGTTTTGCTGAACAGTTCCAAGATGAGAACTTCTCAGGGTCAGCTCCAGCTGTGTTTATGTTGTGGGACTTCTGATACCTGAGCATTCTTAATTACAAATTCTTAATTACAAATATGAAATACTTAGCTGACTGTATGAATTATTCTAAATATAAAATGACTTCTTTTAGTTTGAGCTTCTTCATTCTGAACTTCTTTGGGTTAAGAGCATAAATACATTGGTTAAAGCCCAACTATCCTAGGTCTATTGAAGTGATCATATTTTTTTGCCTTTCTTCTTATTAATGTGGTATATTACATTTTTAAATTTGAGAATGTTAAATCATCCTTGCATACCAAGGATGAATCTCACTTGATCATAGTGAATGATCTTTTTGATGTGCTGTTGAATGCAGTTTGCTCATATCACTGATTGTATAGAGACAGGGTCTTGCTCTGTCCCCAGACTAAGTGCAGTGGTACAATCATGACTCTATGCGTTCATATCTCACTGAAGTCCCAAACTCCTGGGATCTACTGATCCTCCTACCTTAGTCTCTGGAGCAGCTAGAACTGCTGGTATGTGTCTCCACACCTAGCTAATTTAAAAAGTTAGTTTTGTAGAGACATGGTCTCACTATGTTTCTCAGGCTGGTTTCAAATTCCTGTTCTAAGCGATCCTCCTGCCTTAGACTCCCAAAGTGCTGGAATTACAGGTATGAGCCATCATGCCAGGCCAGCTTATAGCTTATTGGGAATTTTTGCATCTGTGTTCATCAGGGATATTGGCTTATAATTTTCTTTTCTTTTTTTGGTTTTGTATAGTTTTTGGAATCAGGGTAAGACCAATGGAATAAAACAGAGAGACCAGAAATAAGTTCACATAACTATAACCATTTTCTGACAAAGGCGCCGTGTGTAAACATCTGAGAAAAGATGGTGTCTTCAATAAATGCCTGTGAAAAAATTGGCTAGTACGGATAAAAATATGAGACTAGGCCTCAATCTCTCACTGTATACAAAAATCAACTCAAAATCAATTAAACTTTTAGATGTAAAACCTGAAACTATGAGACTATAAAAGAAAATACATAGGGGAAATACATTGCATTAGGCAAATATTTTTAAAATTGTTTTATTTATTTGAGTCAGGTCTCACTCTGTTACTTAAGTTGGAGTGCAGTGACATTTTCATGGCTCATCGCAGCATTGAACTTCTGGGCTCAGGTGATCCTCTCACTTCTGCTTCTTGAGCAGCTGAGACTACAGGCACACGTCACTATACCTGGCTAACTTTTTTATTTTTATTTTTGTAGAGATGAGATCTTGCTATGTTGTACAAGCTGACCTTGAACTCCTAGGCTCAAGTAATCCTTTCGCCTCGGCCTCCTAAAATACTGGGATTATGGGCATGAGTCACTGCACTCAGCTTAGATTTTTAAAATAAGACCTCAAAAGTACAGGCAACCAAAAAAAAAAAAATAGTCAAATGAAACTATATCAAAATAAAAAGTTTTTGCAGCCGGGCTCGGTGGCTCTCCCTGTAATCCTGTGCCTTTGGGAGGCTGAGGTGAGTGGATTGCCTGAGCCCGCGGGTTCGAGACCCGCCTGGGCGGCGAGACCTCATCTCTACAATAAATCAAAAAATCAGCCGGGCATGGTAGCGCATGCCTGTAATTCCGGCTACTCAGAAGGCTGAGGCGGAAGGATCGCCGGAGCCCAGCAAGTCGAGGCTGCGGTGGCCAGGAGTGGCCACTGCACTCCAGTCTGGGCGACAGAGTGAGACTCCAACTCAAAAAAAAAAAAAGTTTTTGCACAGCAAAGGAAACAGATGGAAAAGACAACCTACGGAAGGAAATAAAATACTGCAAACGACACCTGACAAGATGTTAATATCCAGAATGTATAGAAAACTTAAACAACACATCAGAAAAAAACCAAATATTTTAATTTTTTTAAAAGGCAAAAGACTCTAATAGACATTTAAAAATAAAGACATTTAGGTGGCCAACTATATATAGCAAAATATGAGAACTGTTCAATGTCACTAACAATCAGGAAATTCAAATCAAACCACAAAGAGATACCACCTCAGTTCAGCTACAATGACTACTATGAAAAATCAAAATAAAACAAATGTGGGTGAGGATGCAGAGAAAAAGTAATACATAGTGTTGTGGGATTGTAAATTAGTAAAGAAACCATGGAAAACTTTATGAAGGTTCCTTTAAGAATCAAAAATAGAGCTATCATATAATCCAGGAATCTCATCAACTGGGTATAGATAAAAAGGAAATAAAAGCAGAATATTAAACATGCACTCTCATGTTTACTGAAGCCCTATTTTCTTTTCTTTTCTTTTTTTTTCTGTAACATATCAGTGAAGATGCTATAGTGGTAAATTTGGCATTGTGGATATTTATTTATTTATTTTAATCAATATTTTTTATTTTGATATTGTGGGGTACAGTTAAAGGTTAGGTATACAAATATGCTTCATTCAGACTCCCTTGTTGATAACAGGTGTCTCCCCGTCCCCAGACAGATGTTTACTACCATTAGTCCTATCCCCCCCCCATAATTTCCCACCACTATCAGTCATTTTCTTATGGTAGTGCATTGGATGATCAAGGTCCGCTATATGAGTGAGAATATGTGATACTCAGATCTTTGTTACTGTGAGAGGTCACTCAGTATTATAGACTCTAGCTCCATCCAGGTTGCTGCAAAATTCATGATTTTGTTCTTTTTTATGACTGCATAGTATTCCATCATATATATGTACCACAATTTTTAAAATCCAGTCCTCTTTTGATGGGCAGCGTGGTTGGTTCCAGGTTCTTGCCATTGTGAACAATCCTGCGATAAACATTCATGTGCAGGTATCTTTTTTATAGAGTGATTTGTGTTCTTCAGGGTATATTCCCAGTAGGGGGATTGCAGGGTTGTATGGGAGGTTGATGTTTAGAGCTTTTAGGAATCGCCACACTGCTTTCCACAGAGGTTGCACTAGTTTACACTCCCACCAACAGTGTAGGAGTGTTCCCTTTTCGCCACACCCTCTCCAACAACTATTATTTTCTGAGTTATTGATAATTGCCATTCTGACTGGAGTTAGGTGGTATCTCAGTGTAGTTTTGATTTGCATCTCCCTGATGATTAGTGAGGTTGAGCATTTCTTTATGTGTCTGTTGGCTGCTCGAATGTCTTCCTTTGTGAAGTGTCTGTTCATATCTTTTGCCCATTTTATAATGGGGTTGTTTTTTTTTTTTCAGCACGTTTGAGTTCCTTGTAGATCCAAGATGTTAAGCCTTTGTCAGATCTGGAGTTGGCAAATACTTTTTCCCAGTCTGTAGGCTGTCTCCCTGCTCTCTTGATGATTTCTTTGGCTTTGCAGAAGCTTGTCAGTTTAATGAAGACCCACTTGTTTATCTTATTCCTTATTGTCTGTGGGTTTCGAGTTTTGTTCAGGAATTGGATGCCAGTTCCAATTTCCATGAGGGTGTGTCCG